>NC_054704.1:53192130-53339630 GCF_016097555.1 Gigantopelta aegis
CTTCCCCAGAAAGAAAATGGGTTAGGTTTATGGTTAGGGTTAAGAAAATCATACAGAAATGATAAAGAGTAATTCATTTTTTCAAGAAGTCAACTTCAAAAACTAAAATCGGCAAAACAATTTTGAGTATGGCACCATACCCATTTTACCCTCTGGCAGAAACCCTGTTTTTATTTGTTATGATCCTGGGAGTGGCAAATCATGCAGAAAGGACTCTACTAACATTGGTTTGTTGATGCACTGTGATGAACATCCATAGTTATAACTATAAACCATGTTTCAATGACCTAGGGCTTATAATTTGTGTGAAACAAAGTCTCATGTTTATCAACAGCATCTCGCTGCATACCATTACTTTTGAATATCAAATGTGTAGCATTCATTAACAACCGCCGGTAGTTGGGGGAACATAGTAGGTGGTTGCAAATGTCTCTTAACAATGCCAGAAGTAACTACTGAACACTTGCTGAAGTGGTCAGACTAAGCCCACAGCTAAAAGCACGGATAGTCACAAGTGGTTGGAGAGACAAGGACTGGGTTGTGGAGGTGGAATGTGAAAGAAGTTGAAAGATAGGAGCTGCCAGATTGGGAAGAAATGAGATGGAATTCAAAGGAGAGAAAGGAAAGGGGGCAGGTGGGATAAAATAAATAAATAATAATAATAATAATAATAATAAAATGTGTAGCATTTATTGGAAGGGAAAATACACCACCACCACCAAACCCCACCTGTGTCTGACAAGAGATCAAATGTACAACCCAAAATTCCTCAGGCAATCTATAAACAATTTGCAATCAACCAACCCACAATACCTCAGATGATCTATAAACAATTTGCAATCAACCAACCCACAATCCTAGAGGTACACTTACTTCTTGCACCCGGGTTTTGTTTGAGGAACTCTCTCCTCTTGTTTACGTTCACGTTGAGGAACTGCTTCAGCTGGACACGTCTCTCCTTCAGTGGGTCGTTGGCGGCCAGTGAGAAAATACTCATGTATTCCAGGGGCAGCTTCATCGACAGCAGGCCCTTGTGTAGCTTGTGTGAAAATTTTAACCTCACATGGTAACATGTGTCCTGGTGGGGAAAAAAAAAGAGAGTAAACACATTTTGATGTTCAAACGATACTTATAGTCCTTCCCACAAAGAAAGCTTTTTTTCATACTATGGAATTTACTACACATTATTTATTTCTGATACGATTGTTTTCTAAATTGCACAAAAAAACCCAGAATTTTTTGGTTATATCCAAAACACTTTTACTTTTCTTCGTACGTCAAACCAAACTTAAATTATTACTTTTATTCTGTTGAACTTTTTAATACACCAACAACTAACATGATACCGAAGTCACCCTTCAAAATTGTAATAATTTTACGGGGGAAATAAAAACAAATAAATATTCAACAATGATAAAAATGCTGCAAATCTATTTTCAACTTTTTGTGGTGGCACGGTTAATTGCAGTAATGAATTTCAAAGCTGCTGGTTAAATAAAATATTCCTTCCTTCAAAGCTGCCAAGTACAGACATTTTCAGAAAAAGTGAATAGTACAAGGAAATATTGATTACACCATATAATCAACATTGAATAAAACAGCTACTACAACATGAACTATTCACAAACAAGTGAATATTAATGGATGATTGTAAAACTCATTGTACACCTGGCAAGATTCCTATCTCTGAGCTGTGTCCCGCAGGGCTTTAGATTACATCAAAGTCGAGGCAATAAACATTGTGCCCAAAATAATCACGCCCATATTAAGTACACACGTGCTGACCTCAAAATATTTCACCTCAAAATCACGGAAATGTTAAGTCTAATTACATTAAAATACCTGAAATGTATTTTTGAATATTGCCAACTCTACAGCAGCTGTTAATGATGGTACTGAGCTAAAATGATCTTCCTGTGCTCAGAAAAGACAAAGTCCCCATTGTGGCCAAATTAGTGAGGTCTAAAGCCCTGGTCCCGGCCACTTCAGTTAACGCAGAAACAATGAATTATGTTACAATGTTCTTTTACAGCAATAACGTTTTTTTAAAGCGGTCAAATTAAACTTACATTTATTAACAAGGCCAGTGCTTGGAACTGTTCTCGACCAATGATTTCTGCAAAACACGTTTCTTCAGCTAGTTTCAACAGAGAACAGCCTGCTTGGAGGCGTAACCTGGCCAGTTCTGGTTTACTGCAAAAACATAATACATTGAAAGCACAAGCCAAACGTAACATTGAAATTAAAACATTTTTTAGTTTTGTTTAACACCAACCACTAGAACACATTGATTAATTAATCATTGGTTAGTAGAGGAACCGTATACTCTATTCTTCCTTTCGCAGGAAGGGATCATTTAAAAGCATTTCCTAACAGAATGGAGAGCACATACCACATCCTTTGATATTCAAGTCATACAACACTAGTTGAGACAGGCCAAAATAAAATAAAATTTAAAAGACCACCAAGTGGTTCGAGTCTATGACCAAAGCACCTCAGATGACTAATCTATACCTGCCCCTTTTGTACAACTTAAAAACAAGCAAAAAAGACCAACAAAATGAAGATGATTTTTTTATCATCATCTTAATCTTATATAGTCTGCTAATAAATTAATTTTGGCTGATGTGAAAGCAACCAGTTCAGCCATTTTATTTTATAACTTAAATGCAAGCAAAAAAGACCAACAAATATATTCAAAATAAAGATGATTTTTTTTATACCATCTTATTTTTACATAATCAGCTCATACATTAAGTCTGGCTGATGTGAAAGCAGCCAGTATATCCATTTTATTTTATAATGAAATACAACAAAGTAGAAGACATTCCCATACTGCCAAAACTTATCTTAAAACTTTTTAAGGGGTTTGAAGCTGCATTTGTTAAGACTTGATCTGAAACATGGAACAATGTTAGCAGTAGACAACTATTTAAATGAAAACTTTGTAAGCTAAAAGCTTGGTAAAATGTATTCTATGAAAATGTGGCGTGTGTGAGTTGTCAAAAAATAGAAAGACTTACTTTATTGCTCCTTGTTCCATGAGGTCACCTTCATGAATGATCACAGTGTAAAGAAGGCGTAATGTGGACGTGCCCGAGTTCTGAGCATTGGACCGAATACCAAGCAGCCAACGAACTAACAACTTCATCGCTTGGACCTGGAGGTATCAAAGAACACAAATATTTAAAGTTGCATACTTGCCTTCCCATCTCGTAGATTGTTTACTAACTCTATTATCCAATTACAAGCACAACTAGAGTTAAAACAAGCATTCTGAGAGTACCACTGAAAGCAAGATGTCTCCCCCCCCCCCCCCCCCCCCCCCCCCCCCCCCGGATAGAACACATTTTCTATCTCCTAAATTCAAGGGCCTTAACTCGGTGAAAAATATATGTAAACTGACATGAAAGTCAAACTTGATCGGTAACGAAACATGATAAAGCTATAAACATTTTAACACAATATCTCTAGGCATTGTGAAAAACCCATCCGGTAAACTATAAGTGGGACAGATGAATGGACAGACAGACAGACAGAAGGATGGAGATGAAACCTATAGTCCCCTCCGGTTGGACCAGTAGGGGACTAGTAAATTTACAGTGTGTTTATTATTAACAGGTATCTCACCTGACATGTTGACATACTTTCACTAATGCATAGTTCCCACCATTTTTGCACACAACAGTGGCCAGAAATAATAAAAGAATCACCATAGTTTTAATAAAAACAATGGCTGATTTACTTCTCTTTTTTGCTTCTGTGACATCAATCAACATCACTGATCTATCTTAACCAACAAAATTTTAACACCTGATTTTACCTTTGCTTGTGTTTCCTCAGAAACCATATGATTGGCATACCAACTTTCTTCAGTGGGTATTCCTTCAGTCTACAAGAAAAACAGACCACCATTAATCTACTGTTAAGAAATTATAAATTCAAGCACTGTCTAAAGGACATTTCTTTGAAAATACAAAAACTGGATGCATTCTCCAAATAGCAATATAGCGGCTTGTGCAAAATAGCTACAGCAAATTAAAATGTTTAGAATGGTTCATAACCAAAACATTCCTGTGCAATTTTAAAACTGTAATTTTACTGACTCAGTATCCCTTTTCTACTTGGAGAATATTTTTTTACCTTTTCCTTCACACATACACTTTTTTTTTTTTAATTTTTTTTTTTTAAAACAGTGAATTAGCATATTTTAAAGGATGGCATGAAATGAAATTACATACTCTATCTTGCATCAAGAGATCTTTCACGATAACTTTTGACACAATGCTCTTCATCTCCGCTGAAAATTTGTCGGGACACAGCATCGCGATGTGGCCCATGGCAACTATGGAGGTGATGTAGTTGGCACTCTCTATATCAAGGTTCTTCTTCACATGCTACAATACAAACACACTATTAACAGGATTTTCAACCATAATACAGACTTTGTCACACTTTAATTTTTAACATATTAATATTTCTAATAGTCACCAGGCCTGATTCCCAATCACTGAATGTAGAGATTTGGTTTAATTTGATGCACAAACATCAGTCTATTGAGCATTTTTCTGCTCTCTGTGGTTAAATGCAGAACAGTGACATATTCAGAAAGGCAAGTGCTCGCAGTTGCAAGGTAGACTGGTGTTTGTGTCCAACATTAAATTAATCTGATATGACAGAACACGGTGGTACCAGTCTAATTGTATGCATGCACTTCATGTTTACCTATTGTGATGAAAACGTGTATAACTGGTTTCTTTTTAACCGTCTGACTACTGCAGGTGAGATATCTCGCCCAACGTCACACCAGTCGATATACTGTACACTGTAAACAGTGCATTCCACAATTCATATTTCCCACTGTTTTGCACACAACACTCATCGGAATCAATTTATTAACAGGAAATGGAAGACAACTCAGCTTCCTGTGTCTTTAAATTTAGATTTTTCAGTGCAAAATGCCTTGAGATTTTGAGTTGAAAAAGTTGTTTTTGGCAAATATTTTCGTTTGACAACAATGACGGCATGTCGTGGTAATTTTCAGGTACGGATAGCTGATTATGACAGCTAATTTGATAATAAATTTGATTGTTTTACTAACAACAAAAATTGTCAAATATTGGAATATGAATCGTATTTTTATTTTTATTTTTTAATTTCTGGTCAGAAAAATACTGTTATTGGGAATAATGGGACATAAATTACTGGACAGCTGGCCACAAATGCACGTAAGTAAACACAATTTTTTCAAATTTTTTTGGCCTAATTTTAACTGATCAAAGATATTATTAAAATCTGAAAAATCCACGAAAATAATACTTACCGATTCAAATACCAACTTTATTTTATGTATTTATAAAGCATTTAAGTGAATATATGCGAGTAAAAATTAACAACACGTACCCACTCAACATAGTTTTTATCAAAAATTAATCCAGTAGTCTTACGGTTAAGAGAAAGAGAAATCAGAATATCATATTTGAAAATAAGGGAGGGGAGGTGGTAAAAAAAAAAAAAAAGGCTTTAGCCAGCAAATTTAACAACTTATCACTGAACTTTACTCAAGTACCTGTAATAAAATACAAGTAAACTGGCACCAATTCTCCAAAAACCTAAGTTGAAAATTGTGTATTATTTTTTTTTTTTTTATTATTTTCAGCTAAATGTTACTTGACTTTGGCAACATATTTTCTAATCAAAAATGGCCAAATTGCTGTTAATTTTGGATGTCCGGCTTAAACCCTAAATAAATCTGTCAAAAGAAATGACTGCATCACATTAACTGAACACACACGTTGAAGACTTACCTCAAAAATCTGACTCAAAATGGGCTCCTTGTCTCGACAGATCTGACTCACACACTGAATGGCATGTTTCGTCTGCTTCGGATTGCCCATCTTCGCTGTACTCACCAATAATGGAACCAGACTCCTGAAATTTGCCAATAACACAATTACACAAAACCATTACTTATTTTGAAACAAGGTTTGGTGATCCTGTATAAATTGAAAACAAAGATATGCTCGTCCAAACGGACACCATACCATAATACGACCTAATCAAAGATGGGAATATAAAAAGAGCCATGGGTTAAAAAATCTTATATATACTCTTCAAAAGAAGAAACGCAAAACCACATTGTCGTAACATTTGGAGAATTGATTTAATTATTGAATGGTGAGTCCGATAATTACCAAATGTTGCAGGATTGTTCACAATTCACTCTAGTCCATTGTGAGTAAGTGATAGGACACCCCACCAAGGTCAAGGTCATCTGGAGTCAATACCGGGTGTGGCCTCCGCGTGTGTTGACAACTGCCTGGCACCGCCTGCCCATTGAAGCAACCAGAGTACGGATGACGTCCCGGGGGATGGTGGCCCACTCGGCCTGCAAGGCTGCTGCCAGCTCGGGCAGGGTCTGGGGCTGTGGTTGTCGCTGTCGGAGGCGTCTGTCCAACTCGTCCCATAGATGCTCAATTGGGTTCAAATCCGGTGATATCGATGGCCAAGGAAGGACATTAATGTTGTTGTTCTGTAGGAAAGCCGTTGTGAGACGTGCTGTGTGAGGCCTGGCGTTGTCATGTTGGAACACTGCGTTGGCGTTGGCCATAACTGGAACGATGTGTGGCCGGAGGATCTGGTCAATGTAGCCCTGTGCATTCAGGTTGCCCTGCACGTGGACCAGGTCAGTTCTGCCAGTGTGTGAGATGGCTGCCCACACCATGACACTACCCCCGCCAAATCTGTCCACTTCCTGCACGCAGTTTGCCGCATAACGTTCACCACGACGCCTATACACGCGACATCTTCCATCATGACGTCGGAGCAGAAATCGGGACTCGTCACTGAACCACACCTGTCTCCATCGCAGTTGAGGCCATTGTCGATGAATCTGGCACCACTGCAGTCGGAGTCGACGGTGTTGTGGTGTTAAGATGACACCTCGAACTGGACGTCTGGCACGAATTCCTACCTCACGTAGGCGGTTCCGTACGGTCTGGTCGGATATCCTGCGCAAACCTGGTATTGCTGCGGCTGTGGAGTTGGCAGTAGTCAATCGTTCCCGAAGGTGGCGTACCCGGATGTAGCGGTCCTGCCCGGGGGTAGTGACCCGTGGTCGACCGGATCTAGGGAGGTCACGTGTTGATCCATGTTGCTGGTAACGGTCCCACAGTCTGGAGATGGTGCTTGGGGACACATGGAATGCCCTGGCAACGGCCGTTCTGGATTCGCCTGCGTCTAGTCGGCCGATGGCATTGTTTCTCTGCGGTTCACTGAGACGTGGCATGTCCTGGATTGTCAACTGTCGGCCAGATACAGAGGCCAGGCAAGCGAACACCCTGCACTTTTATACTGTCGGTGTTCATGTTGCACGTGCAGACAACGCACGTGCAGTGGTGACATGGTTTGCACGTGGCTGCGTTTTTGCGAATATTCACATTTTGGAACTTTATTGTACAGTAGCTGCGTTTTATCGAATGTAACCGTGGGAATGTGTTTGGGACATGCAATGACCTTATATTCACAAAGCATGAACCGGTAGGAAACATAAAATCGGAGTTATAACCCATTTGTACCCTTTTGCGTTTCTTTTTTTGAAGAGTATATATATATATATATATATATATATATAAATACCTCATTTAAAAAAAAAAAGTTTGTTTTGTTTAACAACATCACTAGAGCATATTGATTTATTAATCATCGGCTACTGGATGTCAAACATTTAGTAATTTTTACATATATATATATAGTCTTTGATACATATATAGTCTTAAGAGAAGAAACCTGCTACATTTCTTATTAGTAGCAAGGGATCTTTTATATGCACCATCCCACAGACAGGATAGCACATACCACGGCCTTGGATATACCAGTCGTGGTGCACAGGCTGGAACGTAAAACAGCCCAATGGGTCCACCGACGGGGATTAATCAAACCAACCGTGCAACAAGCGAGTGCTTTACCACTGGGCTACGTCCCACCCCTACCTCATTATAAAGACAAAACCTTACATACTTTTCACAAAAGTTACTCAATATCATCATTAAAAGATGCACATACAAGGAAATAACAGGAAGCCAATTTCCCAGAGTGACAGTACAGTAAAACATAACTGTCATCACTATACCCAATTTCAAGATTTCGTAACTAATATGAAGAAAGCTAAGAATAAAAAGACATAATTTTTGCTAAGACTGGTTCCAACATTTTAACATTAAATATAAAATTAATACAGAATAGACAAAAAGTGAATAAACAGATAACATGTCATATAATTACAATATGCCTTTTATAGCTTTGATAAAAAAAAAAATTCACATAAATGTAACCAATGAATTGTTGAATATTCATAACTTTTTTTTTTAAAGCAAGCATAATAAAATCCTATAAAACAATTTGAAAGAGATAACATCAACATAATTAATAGTATAGTGAAAAAAAAAACTGAAAAGATTCAATATATTAAATCAATTAGATCACTTTCTGCTGGACAAAACAAGAGTATTTAAAACAAACTCACGAGTAAATATTTGGATGGTTACTCTGTATTCTGCCGCCAGTGTTGGTTAGAATCTGTAAGGTAATATCACCTGTAAAACAAGAAACATACAAAATTTAGAAAACCAGGCAGCAAAATAATATGTGAACAGTTATTTAGGTTACCAGGGCACAAGTGAATTCAATACAAATATTTTTAATTGTTTTATCAGACTACTTACAAACAGCATCATCATCATGCTTCAGGAATGTCAGCAACTTCTCAAAAACTTCTGCACTTCGGAAATAATATGGATAGCAAGTTGATAGTGACTGAAATTGAAAGACGAAAGGAAAATGTGATTTTAAAAATCTTGTACTGCAACAAAGAGAGTCATTATAAAACTGGCATGAGTTCGACCCATACACCCCCCTTTCAATGGTTAGGGTTAGTTTTAGTTTTAGGGTTAGGGATAATCTTTACAGCCTTTGATATAGACGGGTATGGGTCGGACTCTTTCCATGAAATTATTCCACCAATCTTATATTTCTTTTCAAAGTATATTTCAAGCTTTTATTTTGTGTACTGTATGATAAATATTTTACATAAATTTCATGCTGTGTAATTAAACCTGTTTAAAATGATTGACAGACAAGCTTAATCTTATATGTTCTACACTTCTGTTTAGAAATTTATTAGTACAAACTTTATTACTGACATAGTATTGCAAGTGGTGGTCAGCAGCAATTTTTCAGCAACAGAATATAGTACACTGAGTATTAATCAGAATTTTAGTGTTGGTCAGACCCGAAAAGCACTAACCACCATAGGCAGACACTCTATATTTTAATCTGTGGCAATAGACATGGTAGACATATAAAAAAAAAAAAAAAAAAAATTAAAAATTAATTTAGAAAAGTTAGAGATACTACTACAAGAATGAAAGGAAGGAAGGAAATGTTTTATTTAACGATGCACTCATTGTTTTATTTAGTTATACGGCATCGGACATATGGTTATGAACCACACAGATACTGAGACAGGAAACCCGCTGTCACCACTTCTGAAGTTCATGGGCTACTCTTTTCGATTAGCAGCAAGGGATCTTTTAAATGTACCATCCCACAGATAGGACAGTACATACCACAACCTTTTTTACACCAGCCACTACAAGAATGTGACATATATTTGCAATATTACACTCACAAACAACAATTCAACACTTTTTTCTCCTGCATTTTCAACACCATCCAAACAGTTACTTTGTCCATTAAGCACTTGGTCGATATGTTTGACAAGTTTCTCAATCGCGACGGCATCAATCATGACCGGTGCGACACGTTCCAGCAGAGATTTCACAAGGTTGTACAAGAAGTTGGGGTGTCCCACATTACAACCAATCTTCTTCAGAATTTCTTTCTGAAAATGAAAATGAAACTTGTAATTAAGTTTATACTTTTTAACATGACAAATAGTATATATAATATGTATAGCCATAATGTATTTTCAACAAAAGACAAACTGATAAATGAGACAACCGGCATCAATCACAAGAAGCCATTAAAATACAAAATAAATTAATAAATGAAGGAAAGAAAGAATAAATGAAACAATGGTTTTTCGGAAATATATTGGCGATATAGTGTGAAACAAAAGCAAACATATTACAAAATGGCTGATCAATTTCACATAAAAACAAGCTGTGAAAAACAGAAATATAATATTCTTACTAAAATTGTGAATAACAAGTAGTGCTTCTTAAAACAAAACAAAAAGAAGAAAAAAGTTTTTAAAAACCCCAGAGAATTCAGGACGGAATTTAAATGACTGCAGATCTTTTTTCTTTAAATATATATTTTTTCTTGTTTGTTTTAGATTAAGATTTAAAACAAGACAAGACAATCTTTTGTAAATGTTTAAATGATCAAACTTTAACTAAGATAATACCGTGTAAGTTACTTGCTCTCATTAATCTCATGATTTACATCATTTATTTGTCCAGGGGTGGGAATTGGTGCACTGTAAAAACGAGGAAATCTAGAGGGGTCCCGGAAATTCTTGAAATCTTAGGTTAAAATCTTTGTCATCTGACAAATTTCGGAGGAAAGGACGATTACAATGCAAGGAAACACAATGTTCCATGAGAGGAAAACAGCTGATCTGAGGAGAATTCCCACCCCTGATTTGTAATCTGAAATACTGACCACAGCAGTTTCCGCTTTCTGACAGGTGCATTCGGAACCGATTATTAACTTCAGAAGGCCTCTCATTCGCTGGTCAGTCTTCAAAATTTGACAGAACTTCTTCATGTATTCCTGGGGCTTCTGACTTTCTGGCAACGTTCCTGAAAATCAACAGATCATCTTCATGTTTTGCCCAAGACACATGATAAAACATTGGAGACAATATTTCAAACTCAGGGCTCTGAGAAAAAAAAAATTTGCAACGTTTTTGTTTGTCCCATAATGATCATGTGTATGATGTCCTAAATTTAATGATCAATTTGCAGATGCCTAAAGAAAACAATCTCTCCACAAATATATAACTGGATTCTAATTTTAGAAGAAAAAACCCCCAAGCACTGACAAAAGCAATACATGTTCCCTACTGGGCCCAACAAATTTTATTATCTCCTAAATTCAAGGACCATAACTCTGTGAAAAATTATTAAATTGCCATAAAAGTCAAACATGATCTGTAACAGAACATGATAAAGCCATACACAAAATTTCATCATTGCAAAATAAAAAAGTGTGGATTTTAGTTTTTTCATATCTCCCCATGTTCAAGGGTCATAATTCTGTCAAAAACTGATAAATCATCATGAAAGATGAACTTGATCTGTAACAGTATATGATAAAGAAATACACAATACCGGTAAGAGACTAATAAAACAGTGCTGGGGAATATTGGAATCGGCACCTATGGCCTTAAAATTCAGGAAATATGTGCTTCTGAAGTAAACAGTGAAAACAAAAGCAGGACTGTAAATTAGGGGGAAAAAAAGGCATAATTTTATTTTATTTTATTAAAGTGTCTGCTAAACGGAAATTTAAAAAGACCACTCTGCAAATAAGAAAAGCCAAGTTGTTTTCAATAAATTTACTGAAGTTTTTATCTTTTCAAATGAACAAAAGATGTCGGCATTTGTTTTGGTAGTCAAGCCAGTGGAAGCTATCCATGTTTTGTTAGTTGGTAGTACTTTTCTCTACCGCTTATGTAGAGAACTGCAGGAATGACACAGTGTGGTGCTAACATTGTAAATCTAGTTAGTGTGAACAACAAACAATTTGTGGACTGCTCATTTCACTTACAAGTCCAGAATCAGTGTGCAACTTTGGTTTAAAAAAATTAAGTGACATAAGGACTCCACATTTGCAAATCTTTAGAGCCTACAATCTGATTAAAATTAGCTCTATTGGGTCTACCAGTAGATCTAACAGCACTGTGTGGACTCCCATGTCCAGGTGACATTTCATCTATAAATAACTATTTAAATATCGACCAATTATACTTCGCCTTTTATAGCGTTATTCGGAAGCATACAAATACTATAAATATCGGGCGAGACTATTTATGCAATAGGCGAACTTGTTGGTCTATTTCAACATTGAAAAATGAGGGGGAAAAGTGCAGTAATAAACTCTGGATTGTATACTAGTATAAACAGATTTTATGGCTATACCATCACGGTTTTTTTTCGTCTTGAAAATAATTTTATATAAAATTTTATACTGCAATTAGTTTCCGGCATACTTCATAATTCACATGAATCATTTCGTATACCCTCGGCATAATCCCAAATGTTTTCAAATTCTTTTCAAATCACTGGCATGATTTTGCAAGTAAGGTTTTGATTGGTCGAATGAAATGTCAACTGGACATGAAATCCAACGGGCTGCTGTTAGATCCACATGTAATAGTGGAGCTAATTTTAATTAGATTGTAAAGCCTACCACCAACCCTGCAAGCCATGCTGTGTGTCTCCAGTAGAACAGAAGATACACTAAATGTTTTGTATGAAACCATGGAAAAGATCACTATTGAAGACTGTGGTTTCCCAGGATTTTGAGATGTATGTTGACTGTGTCATTTTAAAGAATCAATGTAATTTGTACAAATAATTTTATGAACCATGCAGGCTCGTATGCTAGTCAAACTAGAGAGTCCTATATGATTTTTGCAAGCCTCGGGCTCCCGGACTCTCCTCAAAATTGCACACCGAGAATGTATGTTTTTAGTTGTCTCTTTTTCTTGTTGTTCATTACATTACTACTTTCTTTTGACATAAAATAATAATTCCATTCTAGCAGATGCTCACTACGTGTACCGGCATTTGTTTTTTGTTTGTTGTTTTATTCATAATGATTTTATTGGGTTAAAAATACAACGCGTCAAATCACCATAGTGAAAATACACTGGTCACATTTTTGGATTAGTTATCTTGCTCATATTAATCTCTTGTAATAATGAGCATAGATAATTAAAAAACTTAAGTTTTATGGGGTTAACAGAGAAACCCGTAACACTTACTAGCTAATGCAGCCAAGCGAGGTAGAAATGGAGGAGAATTCGGGCCTGATTGCTCCAAGGCTTCAAGAAGCTGCATCACACATAACCGTACACTGTAAAAATATATATCATAAACTACAGTAACGAACATGCTTACAACAAACTACCGGTTAGAACGAACTGATTGTAAAGTCATGTCTCCCCCCCCCCCCTCCCCCCCACATATAGTATTCATAAAAAAAATTAATGTATAGAACGAACTATGTATAGTGAAATAACTGTTAAAAGGAATTAATTTGTTTGTCAAAATAGTGAATTTCATTGTAAATTAGTGTATATAAAACAAAATGATAATAATTTTTATCTTATTTGTACACAAGTAAAGAGTTTATTTATGACATTTATTAAAATATGCAGAAATGCTTTTCTAAACTCAAGACCAAATACCAAAGACAGTAAAAACTGTGACTTATGTTACCTATAATGCAGTCAGTAATTTGCAAAAAATAAATAAAAGTGTGGTCCTAGTAGATCCAGTGATACTCTGTGCCTGTTGTTACACAGTCAAATTTGATTATTTCAGTGTGTTATTTAATAAAGGAAAACTAATCTGACAAAAGTACTGTAAACAACAAATCCATATACACCTGGGAAGAGTAGTCCCAGCTTAACATATTCGGTGAAAAATAACTATTGTTTAGCTTCTAAATTTCTATTTATTCCGCACTTTTACTTAAGACTTACCCATCAGTACTAATTCATCCAGAAGGCTCACTATACTTAGAAACTGTAGTCATGACAATTTTAATACCACAATACAAATAATGGCCTTCAAGGTCAGAATGATCGAAAAAATAAACAGTCTGCACTAATAATTAATATAGGAGGGGGTGGGGGTGGGGGTGAGGGTGGGGGTGGGGTGGTGCAGCGTTCACAAACGAATTATCCAAAGATAGTATACATACCCATGCCTGTGCTTTAACATTTCCTTGAATGCCCTGTAAAAAATAAAAGCAATATTTATTTTATATTCAGGCCCATAGCCTTTAGCATGTTCTTTCATCAAATTAAAATTACTAGGCTGAACTCTAATGTACAAAAAATAATCTATATATTTTAATGATATCAAGATGGCTAAAACATAAACAATTTCGACAGCACACTAATTAGTAATATAGATCAGCTAAACCTTGCAAATTTTTAGGTTTTCAACAGTTCGTTTTTGTGGTTTCAGCTAAATGAATTCTTCAGGATGGACATTAACCGATTGTTGAGTTCAAACATGCTAAATGATTTCATTATTTTTAAGACAGACGGCACAAAATGGGTTCCATACTTGACAGCCTTCTCGTCGAGGCTTCCAAAGAGCTGCAGTAATTTCTTCATCTTCTCAGTGGGTTCCAGAACATACGGAACCAGATGTATGTTCAATATTCTCTCCACAAGCAGCCTGATGAACAGAAAAAGTAAAGTAAAGTTTGTTTTATTTAACGACGCCACTAGAGCACATTGATTTTTTATCTTATTATCGGCTATTGGACATCAAACATATGATCATTTTGACACTGTTTTTAGAGGAAACCCGCTGTCGCCACATAGGCTACTCTTTTTACGACAGGCCGCAAGGGATCTTTTATTTGCGCTTCCCACAGGCAGGATAGCACAAACCATGGCCTTTGTGGAACCAGTTATGGATCACTGGTCGGTGCAAGTGGTTTACACCTACCCATTGAGCCTTGTGGAGCACTCATTCAGGGTTTGGAGTCGGTATCTGGATTAAAAATCCCATTCCTCGACTGGGATCCGAACCCAGTACCTACCAGCCTGTAGACCGATGGCCTGCCACGACGCCACCAAGACCGGTCCTGATGAACAAAAAACCCAAAAAGAATGAATGAAAGAAAGAAAGAAATGTTTTATTTAATGACGCACTAGACACATTTTTATTTACGGTTATATGGCATCAGACATATGGTTAAGGACCATACAGATATTGAGAGAGGAAACCCGCTGTCACCATTTCATGGGCTACTCTTTTCGATTAGCAACAAGGGATCTTTTATATGCACCATCCCACAGACAGGGTAGTACATACCACGGCCTTTGATATACCAGTCGTGGTGGGCTGGCTGGAACAAGAAATAGTGCAATGGGGCCACCAACGGGGACCGAGTGAGCTCTGTACCACTGGTCTATGTCCCGACCCCAAAAAGAATTAATACATGTTTAACACACACACCGCTCATATTACAAAAAATATATCCGCTACAGTCGTAAATGGATGATATTTGTGTGTTGTTGTTTTTTTAATCTAGAATTATTAGTATCACAGTGTAAACAGCTGTAAATTGTTACACTCGTGAAAAATCCAGTTATGCTTATCAACATAAATGAAAAAAAGAAAAGGAAACATTAGTATCTGTTCACTTAAAGTGTATACATGTCTAACATCATATTACACTACCATTCACGAAGATGAGACGTGAATTATTCTTTTAAAAGTGTTTTATGATAGCCACATGTTCATGTGTCTTTAAGTGAAGCTGTATAGGCACTTAAGCACTAAGATTTGTATGTTTAAAAGTTTGTGTCTATCAAACAGGATTAACCACACTTCAAGACAATGATGTACACACACAACTGTGCTTGCTCGCTCTCTCTGTCCGTCTGTTTCTCTCTCACACAACTATGCTCGCTCGCTCGCTCGCTCTGTCTGTCTGTCTGTTTCTCTCTCACACAACTGTGCTTGCTCGCTCTCTCTCTCTCTGTCTGTTTCTCTCTCACACAACTATGCTCTCTCTCTCTCTGTCTGTCTCACAACTGTGCTCGCTCTCTCTCTCTGTGTGTCTGTTTCTCTCTCACACAACTGTGCTCGCTCTCTCTCTCTGTCTGTCTGTCTCTCTCACAACTGTGCTCGCTCTCGCTCTGTCTGTCTGTTTCTCTCTCACACAACTGTGATCGCTCTCGCTCTGTCTGTCCGTTTCTCTCTCACACAACTGTGCTTGCTCTCTCTCTCTGTCTGTCTCTCTCTCACAACTGTGCTCGCTCTCGCTCTGTCTGTCTGTTTCTCTCTCACACAACTGTGCTTGCTCTCTCTCTCTGTCTGTCTCTCTCTCTCACAACTGTGCTCGCTCTCGCTCTGTCTGTCTGTTTCTCTCTCACAACTGTGCTCGCTCTCTCTCTCGGTCTGTTTCTCTCTCACACAACTGTGCTCGCTCTCTCTCTCTGTCTCTCTCACAACCGTGCTCGCTCTCGCTCTGTCTGTCCGTTTCTCTCTCACACAACTGTATTCGCTCTGTCTGTTTCTCTCTCACACAACTGTGCTCGCTCGCTCTGTCTGTCTGTTTCTCTCTCACATAACTGTGCTCGCTCTCTCTCTGTGTCTGTTTCTCTCTCACACAACTGTGCTCGCTCGCTCTCTCTGTCTGTCGGTCTCTCTCTCACACAACTGTGCTCACTCGCTCGCTCTGTCTGTTTCTCTCTCACACAACTGTGCTCACTCTCTCTCTCTGTCTGTCTCTCTCTCTGACTTTCTCCCACACCCTGCTCTCCTACTGATCTACCAGCCATCCTAATATATAGGTTTATTTTACAGTTACACATATGACTGTATACCTGTCATCATTGCTGGTTTGGTAATAAGCATAGAAAACTTTCTGCTTAATCCACGACACTTTTTCTACCTCAACTGGGTTCACAGGAGTCTTGGACATGACATTTTTATACATGATACCTAAGCCAAGGAGAGCCTCACGCCGTATGCGAAACTGGAAGGAAAAAAACAGTCAATTAATTATTCAATCAAACACGGAAACAAAAGTTGAGTCTGATAATTTGTTAGCAAGAAGTAATTTTAACATCAGGCATTTTCTACCTGCAGCATGCAAAAAGTTCAGAAATGAAAGTGGGTTACAAAAAAATAAACCTAGAAAATTTAATACAGGTGGGTTTTTTTTAGCAATATTGGCCCCGTGGTTTTGGTTGTACTATGGTCTAAAATGGCAGTCCCTATTTAGAATGGAAGGAAGGAATGTTTTATGGGTTTTTTTTGTACGTTGGACATATGGTTACGGATCAAACTGATAATGAGAGGAAACCTGCAGCCACCACACAAAGTACTACTATTTCTGATAAGCGTCAAGGGATCGCAGCATCCCAGATTAGACAGTACATACTGTGGCCTTTAATGCACCAGCTGTGGAGCACTGGCTGGAACAAAAGAAAGAAATGTTTTATTTAACGACGCGTTCAAAACATTTTATTTACGATTATATGGCGTCAGACATATGGTTAAGGACCACACAGATTTTAAGAGGAAACCCGCTGTCGCCACTACATGGGCTACTCTTTCCGATTAGCAGCAAGGGATCTTTTATTTGCACTTCCCACAGGCAGGATGGCACAAACCATGGCCTTTGTTGAACCAGTTATGGATCACTGGTCAGTGCAAGTGGTTTATACCTACCCATTGAGCCTTGCGGAGCACTCACTCAGGGTTTGGAGTCGGTATCTGGATGGCTGGAACAAGAAATTGCCCAATGGGCCCACTGGTAGGGACACACCTAGACACACGGCACATCAGGCGAGCACTTTACCACTAGACTACCTCCCGCTCTTTTATTAGTAAGGGATGCAAAACATCAGCTGTAACCATATCTTAACTTTTGAACACAGAATATGGAACCTTTTGGACACTGGAATACCATGAAACACTGTACAGACAATTAAAAATCTGGAATAGCAGATAAATCCAGAAAACTTTTATCTCTGAGAGTTTAAGAGCTCATTTCACAAGAAGCCTAAAGGTTTCTGTTCAAAAGCTGACCCAAATACGTGTAGATTACTATATAAACCTATATTTAACAGAGTGCGAACTTAGCAAGATTCTGTGCTTTCACAAACACCACATTTTGGGTTGCAAGTGTAAGATTATCAGATGGAATCCCAAAATATCTATATTAAATAAGGATATGATTCTGGTAGAATCAAAAAACAATCTCCAGAGTCAACTGCTGTTTAAAAAAATACAAGCCATACTTTTTTATCCCTCGTTCTCTCTTTGATGAACGTCATCATATCGTCGTTGACAACAGAAAAGTCTTTCTTAGCCACGTTCAGCACACAATTAACAACCTCCATCCTCACGGTGTCTTCCGGGTCATGCTGGCGCACCTTCATCTGTTCTAAAAAATACAAGTTTAACAGCACAGGTGAATGTCTTGATTTTAGCTCTGTCTTCTAATGTAACAAGAAAATAGTCAATGTTTTTGCTTGATGAATGAGAATGGATGATCAACAGGACATCAATGAATACAAAACTAATAAAGTTCCATAAAATTAAATGGCACAATTATCATAAATTTGCTGTCTCATTTTTTGTTTTAAATAATAAATATCAGAGAAATGAATAACTGTATGTTATTATCTTTACAGCAGAACTTCATTTCCCTGTAAATTATGTCAAATTAATGTGACACCATTGACTGGTAACACAGTGTCATTAACTGCTCAATGGACAGGTAGGTGTATTATTATTATTATTAGTGATGCCATTTATAAAGGTCTACTTAGGATTTTGTCACATTTAAAAAAAAAAAAAAAATTGTAATATCATGAATTTATGGAGTTGGGGGAAATTCATGTACAAGCATTAGGCTAAAAGTAGTATTCCCAGATAAATTAGCATCAAAATAGATGTGAAATAACACCAAATACCCAAAGATCCAATGCAAAATATAAACTATTAATTTCTAATAAAGCTTCATTTAACCTGACTCTGAGATCAAAGACAAGACAAGTGCAAATTGTTTAATAATAAAACAAAGATGAAAATATAGTGAAACAGTATACCTAATATGTCCTTGGTAAGATTTGGATGATTGAGGAAGAAATGTTGTGAAAAGCTGACGCAAGTAATTCTCACTGAAGTGCTGATGTCATTGAATCTGAATAGTAAAAACGAGAATACCACATTAATTACCGTGAAATATGTAATAACATAACAAGGAAAGAAAGAAAGAAATGTTTTATTTAACGACGCACTCAACACATTTTATTTAAGGTTATATGGCGTCAGACATATGGTTAAGGACCACACAGATTTGGCGAGGAAACCCGCTGTCGCCACATAGGCTACTATTTTACGACAGGCAGCAAGGGATCTTTTATTTGTGCTTCCCACAAGCAGGATAGTACAAACCATGGCCTTTGTTGAACCAGTTATGGAACACTGGTCGGTGCAAGTGGTTTACACCTACCCATTGAGCCTTACGGAGCACTCACTCAGGGTTTCACTCGACTGGGATCCGAACCCAGTACCTACCAGCCTGTAGACCGATGGCCTAACCACGACACCACCGAGGCCGGTCAACATAACAAGGTTAAAATATATAGTATATACAACTTGGAAAAACAACAACACATTTCAACGTTTTAACTAGTTACCATGGGCTATATTTATTCAACTTTACAGTCTAGAGTCAAGATTTTAGCAGTCTCTATACTTTAACTCCATATTTGTGGAGGTCAGACTTTATTAAACTGGGAGGGTGGGATATAGCCCAGTTTTAAAGCACTCATCTGATGTGCCGTCGGACTATGATCGATCGCCATCGGTGGGCCATTGGGCTATTCCTGTTTCTAGTCAATGCACTACGTCTGGTATATCAAAGGCCTTTGCATGTACTATTCTGACTGTGGGATGATGCATATAAAATATACCTTGCTACTAATGAAAAAAAATGTAGCGGGTTTCCTCTCTAAAATTATTAGAATTACCAAATGTGTGACATCCAATAGCTTATGATTAATAAATCAATGTGCTCTAGTGGTGTCATTCAACAAAACAAATTTTTTAGTGTTACAAGATCGTAAAACCGCCATAGGCTATGGTGAGTGACGTCATAGCCTACAAGTTTTTTTTTAATGATATCATAGGGCAAAGATAGTTTTGAAAATCTGTAGCCTAGTCTAGACTTTAAGACATGGTAGAACGATAGCTTCATGAATAAAGGTGGAGTCACACAGATTACGAGACTTAAAATAAACAAAGTGTATGGATGTTCCTCTTCAGCTAACATTTGCTACCATTTTGCAATAATTTCAAATGACCAGCATTAGTTATGAACTAATTTACATTTATGGGTTACACAAAACAAAATCAGGTCACCATTTCGTTTTTACATTACACATCATAATCATGAAAATGATGTCCTAAATTTAATACACAAACCAAAAATGGGATATTAAAAACTAAAAAAAGCACGAGCCATTAGTAAATAAAACTATTGTTCTCACAATTTTCAGAGACTCAAGTAATATTTTTTATGATCTGTGAGACACAGGAAAAGAAATTACCTCCCAAGAAAACAATTCCACAAAGGTTTATTTTGCACTGCGAGCATCGAGCCAGGTTCAGAAAACATTTTAGCGAGTAGCTTCGTCACATGCTTCCTCTCACTCTCCTCGTTGCTCTAAAAAGATATCCAATAGAAATCAGTCAAGGCCTGCAAGTCACAAACGATAAATAAATGCCTCACACAAAATAATCAACAAGTTGTAATTTTTAAGAAACACAAGTAGATGTAATACCTCAACACAAGAAGCAGTACCTAACACAAGGTACACTTAGCAACATTGATGACATAACACAGGGCTAGCGCTACCACTCACCAAATTTGCAAATTGCGAATTTCAGGAACAATTGGCGAATTTTATTTTGATTTTGCGAAAACATTTCATGTACTAATTGATATTTTGTTGAAAAATAACGGTGGATTTTGCATATTTAAAAATAATTTGGTGAATGGTTTTGCTTACCCAGAGCTAGCCCTGTAACACTTGAATAATCAATAAATTTATACGATATAAAGAAAGGAATACATTGATTTAAGCAGCACCATGTAAATTCCTTCTCTTTAAAGCACTCAGACAGAAAGAAAACTCCACAAAACTTTGCTAAATCTTTAAAAAATAGGGGAGTTTGGGGGGGGGGGGGGGGTGGGTGCCATTAAGGGTCAATACAGGTCAAAACACTTGATGTGGGGAAAACAAATTGAACAGTCCACTGCCAAAGAAACGTGTCATAGAGAATTAAAAAGCCTGCAGCAATCTCCACTGTATTTCCAACTTCCACGGGCATTTGCAGAGGTTGTTACTTTATATGAGCGTATTAAAAAATATTGTGTTGTAACAGAGTATATTAAAACATTAAACCCCACACTACAATCCCAAAAGACATGTACCTTCAGAAGAAGAATTTAGGCCATCCCATTGGCTGTTGGGCTGTTCGGACCAGTCTACTAACTGTAGGGTATATGCACTAGTTATGAGGACAGGTGATGTTGAAAAGAAATTGTGTTGTAACAGAGTATATTAAAACATTAAACCCCACCCACAATCCCAAAAGACACGGACCTTCAGTTTAAACTCCAGTTGAGGTAGGACAGCTAAGAGGACATTCGGAGACACTTGGTTGAGTTCGTAAATCAGTTCGTACAGATGGTTGGACACCTCGCTCTCGGATGTCTTGCCAAGCATCAGAGTCGTGTTAAAAAACTGAAAACGAGAAAAGAAAGAGACTAAACATATTATTACTGTGTATTACAGACACTTTTTAGATATATACCGGCCTCGGTGGCGTCGTGGCAGGCCATCGGTCTACAGGCTGGTAGGTACTGGGTTCGGATCCCAGTCGAGGCATGGAATTTTTAATCCAGATACCGACTCCAAACCCTGAGTGAGTGCTCCGCAAGGCTCAATGGGTAGGTGTAAACCACTTGCACCGACCAGTGATCCATAACTGGTTCAACAAAGGCCATGGTTTGTGCTATCCTGCCTGTGGGAAGCGCAAATAAAAGATCCCTTGCTGCTTGTCGTAAAAGAGTAGCCTATGTGGCAACAGCGGGTTTCCTCTAAAAAAATCTGTGTGGTCCTTAACCATATGTCTGACGCCATATAACCGTAAATAAAATGTGTTGAGTGCGTCGTTAAATAAAACACTTCTTTCTTTCTTTCTTTTTTAGATATAAACCTAAATCTTGGTGTCATGGATCTAAATAGGCTTGAAATTTAAGAATTCAAAATTTGTGACTCGTTTCTTTTTTTGCATAACCTGTCATGTCCATGTAAAGGATGTCTTCAATTTATTGTGCGGACGAAAAATGGGTGATGCAAAATGAAGATCTGATCGAGTGAAGTTTACAAAACAGACATTGCATTAAGCTCGAGATTATATGATACAAATATCATTACCCTTGTGTTTCCGTATCATCAAAATTAGGTATTAACAATAAAAATAATGTATTATGCTTGTCAGAGGTTCAAATAACACAATTTATTCCCCTACTATATGATACTGACTATACTGAAGCACATTCTGGTAATAATTTCGTTATCTTACACTCATGTATTGCATCAAATTAGAACTTTGCTTGTGATGACTACTTTAATACAAACTAGCAGCACAAGCATCGTCTTTCAAAAAGTTGTTTAGTATTCACTTTATTTACTTACAGCCTGTATGTATGGTTCAATAGCGCTGCTGGTTCTTTTCAACAACTCTTTTGCTAATGCATATGCTTGTTTGTGCTGTGTCTGGAAAAAAAAGAAAAAAAACAACAAATGTAATTCACATTTCACTGCTTAAATTTATTACTGTTCAGCCACTTTTTTAAAGTTTAAATTAACTTTTAAAGTGTATTAGAATGATTTGCATTCCATTTTGTCAAAGTAACAGTTAATTACATTATTGTTCTCAAAAAAAAAAAAAAAAAAAAAAAAAAAAAAAAGAAGATCTTGCTGTGGTCACACTAGGAAGTAGATAGGTTATGTTCAAAATCGACAAACCTTCTGCGGTTCGACCAGGTTGATGAGAACAGCATCAAGCAGATCCTGAGACACTGCGTCGGCCTCCGCGATCAGTGGAGTCATCATATCCAACATGAAGTTCTTCACCTTGCTCGAGTGCTTCTCACTACAAAATAACAAACATGACAGAAACAAAACACAGAGAAAACAAAGGTTTGTAATAACACATGAAACATTTTTCAAAACTATTTTGACATAAAAGTTATTTACCTTTTTTTTTGGTGCAACAAAGACGGATATTCTTCTTTAAAATAAGTTTGACACCGAAGAGTTAATATATATTGCTCATGTTGGGGTGTTGCTTAATATTTATTCATAGTCTGTTTGCCATGGCACAAAACCTTGCAGTTTTATCTTCATCATCTTTGCATCTTAGCCCAGTGGTAAAGCACTCGCTTGATGCGTGGTCGGTTTGGGATCGATTCCCGTCGGTGGGCCCACTGGGCTATTTCTCGTTCCAGCCAGTGCACCACGGCTGGTATATCAAAGGCCGCTATCCTGTCTGCGGGATGGTGCATATAAAAGATCCCTTGCTACTAATGGAAAAATGTAGCAGGTTTCCTCTCAAAGACTATGTAAAAATTACCAAATGTTTGACATCCAATGATTAATAAATCAATGTGCTCTAGTGGTGTCGTTAAACAAAACAAATTTTAACTTTGGAAGGTACTGATTGAGAATCCGATGGGTGCAAACTTGACTCCCTTGAGCATTTTGAAATATTCAGGATGACTGCCAAAATCCAGAACAGGAAACATCTCAAGAGACTTTATCACATCTGGAGAAACTGTTGATGTCTATGACAGTGTTTCATGGGTCAGAGAATCCATTTCAAACCACCCCCAGCTAATGAAGACATTGCAACATATTTAAATCCAAGACGGCCACCACTATAACAATACTGCCAAAACTGAGTTACAAACCGAATTACAACATTGAACACTGTCATCATTATTTATGTTTCTGTTAGTCAAAAGACTTATCTTTCAGACAACATAAATTTTTCCATCATACTTCAGACTAAAGTCATGTCAAAGTCATGGTAGGGGTATTTAATTGTGTTCTCAGTGTATATTTTATACAGTTAGAGAGATGCAATATGCATTTAAAACAAAAAGGTGGAGGACCTAGAATAAGCACAGAAGTATATAAATAAAGGTAATTCAAATCCAATTAAATTATGTCATAAGAACTGAAATCAAATAAACATTTGAAATGACATTCCTGACTTACCTCACAATAGAAAGCATTAGCTTGAACAATGCCACAAATATTTCCTGATTTTCATCCAACTCAAGACAGATGTTGAATGATTTTACCCAGGATAAATTCTGAAACAAAGACAGCATCCATGTCAAAATAGGTCTGCAAATGTTCCATAGTACCGAACACTGGTCCCTTACCCAAAACCAAATATCACTAAAAATAACCAATTTCCATACTGAACATTCCCAATATGGTGCATAATTATATCTATTCGGACAAACTAATTTGACAAAGTAAATAATTCTTACAGAATCCCCCACAACAACCATTAACAGCATCTATGGTAGTGTTCACAGAGGATCCAGTTTTGAGGAGATTCACTGTATCTTTGTTCTACTTCGTGTAATCCTCAAACATTGCTTAAAACAATTTTAACAGATGACTTTATTAAACATGTTCAAAGGATATACATGTACAAAGGATATACATGTACAAAGGATATACATGTAGAAAGGTACTTGTATTCTAAAAATCATTACCCCTGCGCATGCTGTAACCTCACTGTGGTGCAGGGGTGTAATTTTGAGTGTAAACGTCAGTATCTATCTGTGATATTTGTATTTTTGCACAGTTCTTTACACTGTTTTTATTTAAATCTTGAATTCTTATACTGATGTTGATCATCACTTTATTTGTTTGCATTACCATAGTTTAACACCCAATAGCCGATGTATTTTTCGTGCTGGGGTGTCATTAAACATTCATTCATTCTAAAATCATTATAATAAAATAAGCGTGTGATACTCATTTAAGAATGAGAGGTGAAATGATTTTTTAACTGAAAACTCTATGCTATTAAAACTCCTCATCAATGGCAAAATATATACATCTGGTGTACATAATCTGCCAATATTTTCACATTTGAAATATGTTTACATACAGCAAAATAACCTTTCAGTTATATTTTCTGCAAATGTCACTTTAAAAAGAAATTTGCCATAGGCAGGCTCAAAATTGGTATCGGTGGGCTGTTTCACCCATGGCAATTCTTTTAAAAATTGCCGTCGGTGGGCTGTTTCACCCATGGCAATTCTTTTAAAAATTGTAGTGGGAGACAAATTCTTAAGTTTGAGCCCTGTAGCAGTAATTTCAGAAATCCTTTGTAGACCTACCTCTAGCAGGTAGAAGTAACGTTTAAAAGATGGCGCGTCTGGATCTTCTAGTCCTCGTAGCTGTTTGGTCAGGAACATGAAGATTTCCTGCAAATACAAAACAAATCATGTGTAATTTGCACTTACAAGTGTAATTAAGTATAATTACAGTGACTTCTTATAAACTCGACACATTCCATTTACTTTAATTTTTTCCTCCTGAAAATGTAATGGAAAGAGAGTAAAAACAAAACAAGCACAAATATGTATGTAAACAACTACCATAAACACACCTTCAAATTTTCACACTTGACAGCTTTGATAGCTTTTAAATTTCAAGTATAATTTTCCATCTTAATTATTTAGACTATATTATTTTGAAATAATGGTCATCAAGATTATTAATGAAATTGTAAACCATTTTTACAGGCGTGATATAATAGCTATTTTCACTAGTTAATCTACTCTAAATTGCTATATAAATTTTTTCTATTTTCATGAAGATGGAGATCACGTTGAATGCAATTATCTCTTAAAGGGACACACCCTAGTTACATTTATTTGTTAACCATTACGGCGTTGTTTTTCGCTATTAAACCCCATTTTTCACAAATAAAATTGCACTTTACTTACATTTTATTATTTAGAATACACATTTCCATTCACCTGAAGTGCTTTTTGGTAATCCTGATGTTTGTAAAACCACGAAATGCTTTTTTTACATTTTTTCACAAGACGTGTTGTCGAGAAAAAAGCGTTAAGCAAGCGAGGTCCAATCTACTTTTAGAGGAGATATTTCCATTTCAATGTCACAGACGTTGGTATATCACGTGACCGTTATCATTTTGGTTCGGTTTGTTTTCTCGTGCACGGTTCGTGCAATCAACATCCGATTTGTTGTTGTTCATTTGTGAGATTTTTCTTCACAGTCCGTGAACATTTTCAGTAACAATAAAGTTCAGACAAGTAAGTGTCTCAATACAAAACGTTACAAACCCTTAAAACCCAATAATTTTGCTAAGTCTTATGAAATCTGGAGAGGGGATACAACCAGGACAGAACAGTTGGAACATGTCCAGGAGAGGTGAAACGAACGCACCCCAAGTCTGTGAAATTTGTCGTGACGTAGGCATTGTTGTGCTTCGAGCGACATCTACCGGTGACATCAGAATACAAACTTTCAAAATTATTTCAAGCAATTGGGACATGGGGATTCCCATGGTATTTATCGATATAAAACCTGCTTTTTCACTCCATTTGATAAAAACGTGATCTAAGTGTGTTAAGGTTTGTAGATTAACCAAATTATAATTTATTTTCGCTGGATGGAACTAGGGTGTGCGGCTTTAAATATAAGCACTCAACCAACTGAGCTAAATCAAACCCCTTTAAAAACAAAGTCATGATCAAATTTCTAACAAATATGTTTGTCCAGCTCAAACTCTAAATGATGTACATATTAACATTTTTAATTTTTACACAATTTTAATGAAATGTTTTACAGGATGAGGTAGGTGAAAGCTGCATAATTATTTTCAGCTAATGCCAAAGTTACAAATATTTCTCTTTACCTTCAGGTGGTCGGCGTCTTTGTATGGTGCTTCAGGTGCAAATATTCGGAAAACGTCGGCAATGCAGCACGCCACAAGCAGTCGGACATCCTTGTTGGGGTGGTCAGTGTAGAAGTCAGTGGCCAGCATGATGGCCAGGCCCGAGTACTGCTCATTGCCGTCCTGTCCCATGTCTTGGAACGCCCTCGCCAACAACTGGAAAAAGGTCATCACAAAACAGTAATTAATAAACAGGGAATCCATACATGTAATTTCTTACAAAAAAAGAAAAAGAAAAAAAAGAAAAGAACTTTGTATAGAAATAAAATAATGAAATAAAAAAAATAAAATACTGTCTGCTTGTTAATTTTCCCCAGTATGATTCTTGACATGTGGTAACCTCTGGTAAGTTAAAAAACAATAACCTTCTCAATATATGCATTAGCGTTAATATCCAGAATTCAGAAAAAAATATCCTCTTTTTTTTATGTCTATACATGTAATATTTAGCAATCTAGAATCTCTAACCCATTGTAAACAATCAGGAAAGTCGATCACCTTGCTACATGTGAAACAACATCCCAACACAAACAACCATTCTGAGAGCACTGCTACTTAATTTCAAGCAATGCATGTCCCCTACCTGGCTCCAACAAAGTTTGTCTGCTAAATTCAAGGGCCGTATGTGTGAAAAATTAGTAAATCACCATTAGAAAGTCGACTCGGTACATGATAAAGCTATAATAAACAATACTTCTGTTCAATAATATCTTGAGACATTGCCAAAAAAAATGTCTGGAAAACTATATGTGGGACACAGATTGACAGACAGACAGGTAGGAGACTAAAACTATATTTGCTGCTGGATTTTACCAGGCGCAAGAGAAATGACCTCACCTTGAGTCGCTTAACAAGTTCATCTTTGCCGAGTTCTTCATTAACATCTTTGCATCCAGGTGGATAAACAACTTTAATACTCTTGCTCATCTTTAGCCCCACTTGCTAACAAAAGGCATCTGAAATGAGAGAGTGTACATTGAAGCTGACTGCAAAACTTAATTTCTTTATCCATGAACAATACATGTAGATGTTATTTTAGGGTGTATTCTACCAAATCAAATCCCATAGACGACAATAGTAACATATGTGGCTAAAATTCCTACCTGCAACATATCAACCGACATAAACGCCACAGATATAAATACTACCACCCCTCAAACTTAAAATGAATCAGAAAAAATTGGGGGTCAAGCTGCTCGTTTCTGAGATAACGGGTAGCGTCTATGACTACCCTTGTTCCGCACAAAATTCTAGTACTTTTTTTTACAGTAACCCAATACATGCTTCAAGCACAAGGCTACTTGACACATTGATACTAGATGAAATAAAATTGCATATTTTAAATTAAAATTTAAGAAACTTAGTTTTTTGAGTGGTTTACTTACATTTTGCAGTTTAAGAGGCAAATGTAGTATTTTAGAGTTTTGCTATGCCATAACGATAACATGTGCTTTTGTACACAATAACAGAGTGGACATTTTTAACTACAAGCTTTTCTAATGCATCTGCATGGCCAAATATCATATCCAGTGCATCAAGTGATGTTTTTTATGTGCATCTCTATTTAGTTACATTATATGCGGTTTTGTGGAAACAATTGGAGCTGCAATGTCTAAACCATTATTTACCCCTTTTTGTGAAAATAGCCCATATAGCCCAATAGAAGTATTAGCAGCTAGCTAGAAGTTGGTGAAATGCAATCAATTTTACCAATGCACTGAAATGATGTTACAGCTCAAAAAAATAAATATATATATATATATATATATATATATATAAAAAGTATAATTTTTGCCAATACACTTAGGTGCCGTTATAGCCAAATTGGTTCCATTTTGGCTAACAAAAATTGTTTCCGTTTTGATAGTGGTTCCGATTTAGCTTAATTCCCAGGAAACAGGGCTGATTAAAAGTCAATAGTTGCTAAAAAAAAAAAAATGTTTACGTTGAAAGTATGTTGCCAGTGCGTTTTGAATAGATCATTCTACTAAATACTTGCAGAATGTCACTTGAATTTTGTAAATCTATATGAAAGAAATGTGAATAATGTAGTCTTGATCATAATATTTCAATATGTATTGATTTGCCAATCAAGGTTTGGGGTTTGATTTCGTTAATTTGCCATGTGATGTTAATAACTTACATTGTACCAAGTGTCCTTTATAATATTTTTGTCATTAATTAAATACACCACACACACACACACACATTAAAAAATTGCCAAAAAAAAGTATGTTTTCTATAGGTTAGATATTTTCTACAGACTAGTAGAAATTCTTGCGGGCTAGTAAACTTTAATTACTTCTGGTTTGGCGGGCTAGTGAAATATTTTTCCAATTCTGCACCCCTGCAGATATATGAAAATCTGTATTAAAATAATATTAAAACTTTGATCAGTTCACCAAGATGAATGCTAGTGAAATTCAGACAGAGTAACAACATCTCCTCTGGTTCAATTACATGTACACAAAAGATTAGTCAGCTTGTACATCGCACCAACGTTTTGGTACCAGATATTAAGGAGCAAAATAAGGGGCAGGTCTTTCCAAAGTCTCTTTTTAAGGGTGGGGGGTGAAGGTGGGGTCCATTGATTTTGAAATTAGAATGTTTGTACTTAATTTGGGCATATTTATTTTGGACACACCCATTACTGCCTCAGTTTTGGTGCAATCTGTTTGTGCCGGAGTGGTAACGTTTACTCAGTCATATTCATAGACATGCATACATTTTGACAATGTAATTTCTTCACATCTAGAACATCTCCTACTAAATTTGGTGAGAAGCTTCCTTGATCCATGAAAAATTGGTAGGGTGCATTCCATGTTGTTTAAAATTTCAATTTATTTCCCTTGGGCTTTTAATTAGCACTTATGTGTGAAGTAAATTAATTACTCTTAGTCTGCCTTAAGTAGAGATACTCATCATTTTGATACAACAGGTACAAAATGATCAGGTAACACCTCCTATTCTCCTATAGTAATTTTATCGCCCCAATTAGTAGCTGTAATCCCTTGGAAAGTGATAGCTAAAGACTTGCAGAAGTTGATGTTAGATTAATTATTTTAGTTCATTTAATCAAAATACACACACGTTTTTTCAAGTTGGATTTATCACATGAACTGTTTTAATGTACATTTGGTACAAATGCTCCTCCATTACCAGGTAACAGAAATATAGGTTTTTAAATGGTCTCTCACAATGACTAAATTTTTTAAAAACTATCTTATTCATACTTCAAAGCTAAATTACTAATTAGTTGATGATATGGATTACAAAAATCTTTAAAAATTTGCTTCGACATAAAATATATATAGAAAAATCATGTTTTTCAGTAACATAGGGATAAGTAACGGAGGGACACCACAAGTATATTTTAATTAATTACTACTAATTACTTATAATATTTAAAAGTGACAAAAATTTGGTAAATATATAAAGTATATTTTACTACTTGTTGTTTAATATATATGTCTTCAAGAAAAAAATATACTGTCTAAAAAAAAAGGGATATTTTTAACAAAATGTTACCCTTGTTGAAGTCTAAAATGTGATTTTAGGTGTACATCTAAGAATTGTCAACAGTTTTGAAAACTATACATAAATAGCTTTCTGATCATACCACACAAGTCAGGGTTAGATCTTCACCATTTTTTCAGGGTGTTAACATGATTACCTGGCTTTAATTTCAGATAGTTACTTGATGTTTCATGTGGTCCATATTTTGTAATAATGTAGAGTTAAAATAATGTTCTGGTTTGTTATTTTGATCATTTATTACTGGGTAAATCATTAAGCATGTACTGTAATACTATTCATAATTATAATATATCAATTCATACTTAAACACATCAAATCAATATGTGAGTAAACTTTATAAACTTGTACCCACTCAATGTGTTTTTTGTCAAAAATTAATCCAGTAGTAGTCTAAAGGTTAAATGCATTCCAGAGTTGAGTTTCACCTGCTAATTTCATCTAAATAAAAATAAATTCCATACACAAGGCCCTCAACTCTCTGGGTTTTTTCCGCCATTTTGTGTGCGTTAGTGCTTTACTAATGGCATAAAACATTTTTCAATACCGAAATTTCAGTATTTTGCTCGGTACAGTAAATCGTTATTGACAGAATGTCATTACCGAACAGTATATACGGTATACCACCCAGTTTTATTTGTTAAAATGGGTAAAAGTGACATTTCCGTGAAAATTAATATGTACAATATCAGCATTTCTATTGGAAAACCTCACCTAAATTTAACTTCAGTGACGCATGTACTGTTTTACGAAAGCCTGCAACAATTGCCCATCTATACATAATTATTGTTTTGCTGAGAATGGTCAACTTCGCAGTAGTTTCATTCAGACGAGACATTGGTAAATTAAACTACTATTCTATGAAAATGTGTGAGGAATCTGGTTATGTTCCGATTTCAATGTGATTATATTTTGTCGGAAGACTGCATCGACTACAAAATGTGTGACGTATGCCAGTGTTCGAGATTAACGGTATCCCGATATCCCGGAGATACCAGAATTTAATTTTAGATACCAGACTTCAATAACCCAGTATCCCACCGGGATACCATATAAAGTTGTTTTTTGTTTTTTAATCCTGCATTTTTATTTTTCACTGAAACAATGAAAGTCATCATTTACTGGTGAAGTTAAGTAACAATGTCGTCCAAGTTTGTTTTGATGTTATTTATGAATTTCATTTAAACGGGATACTAAATTCTCAGGTGGGATATCAGATTTTAAAATGTTAGTATCCAACTGGGATACTGCCCAAAATTTTAACACTGTAATAAGTCTGTATGCATGCTCAGTTTAGACCGGATGCGGCAACAGTTCAGACCAAAATAATTTGCATCGCGTACTAGCATGAATGTTATATGGGGTCCAGTCAAGTTATGCGCAATACAATTGTTTCCTGAACAATTACATCTCTGTTTCTGCTGTTTGAAATAAGTCAGCAGGGTCAGGAGATCCACAAAATGTTACATTTGTACCAAATAAATTTTAAAATTCCAGGTGGTCCGATGGACTAAGTATTTGCAGCAGCAGCAGATAGTCCTGTTAATTTTCAAGTAGTCTCAGACTACCGTTAAGATCGAACCCTGCAAGCTACTGAATTCACAAATAATGTATTTTCTCAAATGTGGCATTTTGCTTTATCTTGGCCACTACTAATGTTATTAGTTCAAAAAGAATACAGGCCTTAGATACTTTAGGGTTAACTTAGTTTATCAAGACAAACCTTGAGGTTTGTTTTAATGAACTACACTTAACCATCATCATTCTGAAAATAAATACAATTTTACAAATCATCACAAATCACATTTCTTTAATCCAGGCTCAGTTCATAAGATGAAATGATATTCATGTAGTCTTGTAGCTAGAAATATAAATATCACAATCTTAAATCTTTTTAAAAGGAAACAAGGGAAAAGGAACAAAAAGTAAGCGGTTAAGACTAAAGTTAAGTTTATTTTCACGAATTGGCTCGGGGATCTAGCGATAGCAGCCATGATGAATCGAAACTGTCTCAATATGTGGTTTATGCACATCGCACCTGGGATGGTGCTTTGTTGTTGGTATTAGTTCAGCTAGATTGTAAAACAATCCGCCACGATGCTTACCTAATTTGGTAAATGTTATTAACGTTCTTCTTTTGTTATAAAACAAAACAACATAAATAGCACTCAAAGTTAGCAGGAAACGGCGCGAATCAGTGGTTTGCGCATTCCCAAGAAATAAACTACCACGTCTTTGATTGGTTCACGTTATGCACAGGTTATGGACAATGAAATAAAAGAATATTTTTAAATATTCGTGTATCTGCTTTTGCACTTTATTGTCTTTTAAATAGGGTTATTAGTTAATAGTGTTTGTAACAAAACATGTCAACCTAACGTGTTAACAAGTCTGTAATTTTCATAAATATGCCAAAAGACATCGCAATGTTAACTTTTTCGTAGCCAATGAAAAGAACGTTTATGGAGTAGACATATGCGCATAACTATGCGCAGTTTTTGTAAAAGTGTTGAGGAAGTGATTGTCAAGTTTAACATGTGACGTGATGTAAGACTTACATTGGTTTGATATATAAATCGTGTAGTCCAATTTCTACATATCTGTTTCTATTAAACCGGTTTTTTATTGGGACTCTTTGTAATGTTCGATTGCCAAATTTTGTATTTTTTTAATTTACGTATAAATGAATCATAGTGACACTTTGTACCCAAGTCATATCGTACCATACATGTAACATTTCGTACCATGCTGCCAGGTCAATTCGTACCTTGGGCTTTGTCATTTCGTACCATTGCAAAAAGTCATTTCATACCCAAGTTATTTCGTACCCTAGTCATTTCGTAACATTGTGAAAAGTCATTTCGTACCCTAGTCATTTCGTTGATTTATTAATCATCGGCTATTGGACTGACTGAAAGGTAGACCTATTTTAAATGTACAAATGTTAAATACTGGGCTGATAATCTACACCAGGTGAATACATTGTTGTGGAGCTTTACCGACGGCAGTAATGTTTATCTCCAAACCTTATATTTCATCGGCGACAATTGCCGTCATGCAGTGTCGTCATTTAAATTCGAGCCCTGTATTCATACTGTATACATGTATGCATATACATGTTATCTTTTTCTTTGCAGATTTTTCCAAAAGTGAGGTGGAGGAAGTTACAATATTTAAAACATGATAAAGAGAAAAGCAAAATGTATTCCTGTATTCAATATTTTTAACAAACTCAAATATTGACAAGCGCCATGCCTCGTCCACCAAGAAACCGGAATTATAGTCCAATGGAACAGCCATTACAGGTGGCAGCTGCTTCAGCTGTCAGTAAAGCTCAACACAGAGACCAGCTTTTCCAACACATGCAAGATATTTTTAAGGATCAGATTGAGGCAGATGTCATCCACATGGTGCTGGCTGAATGTAAATGGGAAGGTGATTGTTACTTCAAAAATTAAAGTCTGCATGCAGTTCAGTGGAAATAAAATCAAAACTGTTGTTGAATTTTTTTGAAGGAAAGGAAAATATTTGTTTAAAGGGACATTCCTGAGTTTACTGCATTGTAAGACTTTCCGACTAATAAAATATTTTTACGATTAAACTTACATATTAAATATATTTTCTTGTTTAGAATATCAATGTCTGTATATTCAATGTGTTTCTGGTCGTCTTAATATTTGTAAGAAATCCAAACTAGATTTTGTTTTCAAATAATTTTGTACGTACGAAAAAACTATATTTTATGAAATAAAATAAAATTTAACTTAGTACAAATATTAGAATGATCAGAAACATGTTTAATATACAGCCACAAATATTTTATGCAGAAAAATATATTTGATATGTAATTACACTAGTTAAAAAGTCTCTGTTGGTCGATAACATCTTAAAAATTGCAGCAACTCAGGAACGTCCCTTTAATGACACTACAGCATGTTTTAAAATTTCATTTTTATTCCGGCTTTATTTTCTTTCAAGGCATCTTTTTTATTCCAGTTTTAGTATAATAATCAGCCGCGTGCGCATGGGGGGTTTGGGGGTCGAACCCCCCTGCTCGAGGCAATTTTTTTTTTCATATCCCGATTTTTAATGTAATTTCTTTCCAAAAAAATGTGGTCAGAAAGCAGCTCGGCTAGCCAGCAGAAAACACCTCAGAATAGCCCTAGAAGGGGTAAATTTTTCAAAATTTTTGGGGGGAGGGCCCACCACGGGCTTCATGCCTGCGGCGCTCGCGGTGTCGGGCTTCGCCAGACACCTCGACCCCCCCCTGCAAAATTTCCTGCGCACGCCCCTGATAATAATAATATATACATGCAAGAAATATTATTGAAAAAAAAAGAACGGATATATTTCGATCACCACAAATAAAAAAAATAAAAATTTAACTACGAAGTTGGATAATGCATACAAGTGAAGTAGAATTTTATATTCAAATAGAAAGTCAGTGCTAGCTTTGGGTCAGCAGAACATTACACCAAATTGTCCATTAAACGTTATTTTTTAACAAAATATCAATTATTACACAAAATTGTCCATTAAACAGTTATTTTTTAACAAAATATCAATTATTACACAAAATTATTTCACCAAATTAAAATAAAACTTGCGCAATTGTTTTAAAAATTGACAGTTGGTAAATTTGGTGAGTGCCGGAGCTGCATGTTAAAGAGGAATACAGTGTGAAATTCATGGTTTTTATAACATGGTCAACAGCACATGACATTCGGCAACAATAGTGGTTGGTGGAAGTTTAAATTGCCAGTTGAACCCGATCAGCATTGACTGCCATTGGCAGAACTCCGATGGGTGTTCTGTGGCTGTGATTTAATGTGGATTTTGTTTTTTAAACTTCACTGGCAGTTTCTGTGCAGTACCACCACCTAGGTGTTACTTGGTGCATACTACTATTACTATGTACAATTACATGTTAATTTTTATACAGTTACTAGAACTTATATGCTATTTCTTTTTAGAGGGACAAAGTATGGATATGCTTCTCTCATTATGCCATGACTGTGCTCCTCAAGGAAGGGAGACAACTCGACCCGATTTAGCCCTGATCGCTTGTAGTCTCATAGATGAAAACAAGGATTCTCCAGTACTCGGTGATCTGGAGATTGCGGGAGCTGGTTTGAGTGCAAGCGTCCATGAATCCATGAATATAACTGCTAATAAACAAGATCTTAAAATAGAAATGACTAAGAGTCGAAGCTATGCAAATATTTCTCCAGATAATAATAAAATAAACACAGACTCTCCCACTGATGATATAAGCTTGGATTTTATAAATCCATATCTTAATGCGGACGTCAAAGACATCACATTGCAGTCTTACATGTCAGTGTATTTAAATGCAGACAGTGTCTGTCCTAGTGTGCCTTTTTCCTCGCCAGACATGTCTGTTTCAAAGGATGAAGATAATACAAGCTGTGTTTCCGAGCCATTGTTGACGGACAGTATTTGTGTTAATGATAACAGCACTGATTGTACTGCAGACACAGATAGTAGAAATGTGTTTGTACACACAGCTGTTGATGTCATTGACCGAGAACTGATCACAGGTGGTGGGAATTGCAGCAGGTGTGTCTCCGATAAAACCAGTACAGACATGTTTTCTCTCGATTGCCACTGCAGGGGTGATACTGTGTCTGGGCTGGATAAAGCTGCAGTGCACTGTGCTGAAACAAACAGTTGTAATTCTCGTTCAGAAAACTCAAAAGGAAATATAACTTTTTCTGCTTGTGGGGAAAAACAAGAAATTTGTTCATCTACTTTTATGTATACATCAGTGAGTGAAACTTCGGAATCCTTGGTGGGGAAGTGCACAAAACCGGATGTTGGTTCGTCAGTATTCATAGCAGATCCAAGGACAGATTCACATTTATGTTCTTTGGAAACCAAAGTCATGGAAAAAAATACATGTGCCTGTAGTGCCCACATAAACTCTGATCACATTAACTGTGATGAAGATAGTAAACTTTGTGAAAGTGGGGAACAGTCATGTTTATCTAGCATGAAAGAAACCATTTCTGGAAGTCCTGCAGATGTCGGTAGTGTCCGTGATAACCCTGAATGCGAACAGTGTTCCGAAAAAGGCAGCAATATTTCTCTCGCTCATCTCTCACCAAAGGCACCTGAATTTATTCCACGTTTTGCCAAACCATCATCACAGACGTATTGTCCTTCAGAAGGCAGCCCCATGTTTCTAACCCCAAAAGGACCACAGCATCGCCCTTGGAGAATGGTCACACCAACGTATCCTTCACAACAGTCTGGCTTTTCACACTCCGGGTACAGGCTGCCCTTACGACAGTTCATGCTCAGACCGATTCCAGTTAATGGTTTTTCATCACAGTCAGGTGCTGAACTTGGTGGTCTATCGAGGGGTGCTTTCATTTCTTCTGGGACCAGTTCTGGTGCGTATGCCACTACATGTTCATGTACCACCACTATCACTACTACCAGTCAGGCTCTCTACTCTCATGCCGCTATGAATAATGGCAGTGAGCCAGTTCTGACATCTCGGGTAGTCGAGTCGAAGGAATCGTTGGCTACTTTCTACACGCCTGATGAGATAGCCTGGGTAAAAAGGAAGTACCTTGACCGTGGTCAGTTGTTGATGATCATATTAAGAGGTCTGCCTGGCAGTGGAAAGTCCACTCTGGCCAGGTAACTGTCTTATTTACTTTTAATTTAGATTACAACTGTGCAATATGTTGTCAGTATTTTTGCAAAAATTAATAACAATAACATAAATTATTTGGGAGAAATACAATTACTATACCTATAGGTTTTCTTGAGCAGACTGACAAAATATGAACATTTGTTTGGATATAAATTTCCTGTAGAAATGTTTTTAAAAACACAAACAAATGCTACTACAGCAGACCACACCATTTAAAGGGAGCTGTGACTTGCTTCCTATCACTCGTCAGAGACTAGTTCAAGGAGAGTAATTTTTAGCTTCCCTTAACCGTTCTCAGTAGTGTCATGGTTAAGCCATCTGACATACGGCTTGTAGGTACAGGCTTCCACCTAGAGCGAGTTTTAATGACCGCCACACCCTCTTCTCTCTCACTAACAACTAACACTATCCTTGACAGACAGCCCAGATAGCTGAGGTGTGTGTGTCCAAGACAGCCTGCTTCAACCGTAATTGGATATAAGCATGAAAATAAGTTAAAGAAAGCTTCCCTTAGCATGTGAATTTTTATCTTATAATCAAATCTTAAATGGCTCCCCAGTATCTAAGTTACGGGAGCAATTAATGACTCCCCTCAAATTTTTGTTTCACATTGAGGTTTGCAGTTCATTGTGCATATAATATATACAATGTTAATGTATTATGGTGCATTTTTGTGTAAAATTGCTATAATAGGGGTTTTGTTTAAGTTAGGATTATCTTCCCCTGATAGTATACATTTTATTAACTGTTGATAACAGGAGTATAATTAACATGTATAATTTAAAGCCAAAACACTTACAAATTATCAATAATAAGCTGGTTGCTTTGTTTTGCTAGGGAACTGAAATTTGATGGTGCTGTGCTCAATACTGATGAATACTTCATGAAGCATGGAGTTTATAAATATGACATTAACATGCTGTCTGATGCTCACGACTGGAACAAAACAAGAGGTTGGTATTCATGCACTTAAATAATGTAATGTTTAAAGTTTGTTAAGTGTATTTGTGCATACAGGAGTGAAGATGACAAGAAATTCAAGCTTGTCAAAAAGCTGACAAGTGGCAATTTTCATCCGCTATTGTTTACAATGGGTCTTAAGATGGCCTCCTGCAACATAAATTGATGATTTGTTTTTAATTGTACAGATCTGTTAGATTTAGTTTATTGAAAGCCAAATAAAATACATCAACTTGAGACTTCTTCCATAAATGTGTGAAAAAAACAAAACAACAACTTTATATTGAATTTATTACCAAATATATTGGCTAATACAATATGTGTGCTGAATGCAACCACAGTCAATAGGGGGTATGGGGGCATATCCCAGAAAGAAAATGGGTTAGGTTTAGGGTTAAGAAAATCATACAGTAATGATAAGAGTCATTAATTTTGTCAAAAGGTCAACATTAAAAAAAACATAGCTAAAAACCTACATGTATTTTACCCTTTGGCAGAAACCCTGACATTCGGTTAGAATTCCATAGCCATAAGAAGGCTTTGAATTATAAGGACAATGTACCTATTGTCATGTTCACCCTGTAAATGGCTAATCGTATTAACTATTTAATATAATTTTTCTTTATGTACTCATGAAAACAAACCCAAACCACTGTTTAATTTCCATCAATGTTATCATGTAAACTGGAGGAACAGTTACAGTTAACATTTTCCCACACAATCACATAGTAAGAGTCAGTCTGATCAATTTTCGATTGTAATCGTTCATTGGAACACCACTAGTACACACTAGTACACACTAGTACACACTAGTACACACTGTATGGTGTACTGGATGGGCCAGAGGTAACTAAGCAAATTTATACATGTCTGCAGTATTATCCACTGCTATGATTATAATGGGTACATTTTGTCACATTTGATTTGTTCTGGCATCAGTGTTGCCAATATTATTGGGACGTTATGGCATCACTTTTGAAAAAATACTAGTAGTAGTACATTTACTATACCTTATTGGATTTTTTTCTTTCTTGTTTATTTTCCTAGCAATAAAAGCTATGCAAAAGAAGATCAACCCCTTGATAATTGACAACACAAATCTGCAGATGTGGGAAATGATACCATATGTTAAACTGGTAAGAATCGGGCTCAGCTCATCAAAGTGTCCAGGGCCTGTGCTTATAAAACTTTTTAGAGTCCAGACTCAATCTCTAATGACGTCACATACAATTTATATAGCGATGTCATGACATTAGTGTCTCAGACTCTCTTTAGAGTCTTGAGTCTTAGACACCAAAAGTTTTATAAGCACCTGGCCAGGTGTTCTTTATCTTTGAAAGGGGTCTGCTTAAGAAAAGTAAAACATCTATAGATATTTTCAGAGTGCAGTGAAGTGTTTAATTGTAAGTATGAAAAGAAGACAGTACTAATCAACACTGAACATCTAATGATTGTTTCTCAAAATGTGTTTTAAGACTAGACATGTATTGCTTTAGCAGTACTCTGAATGCTTGTTAATCATCGGCTATTGGATGTCAAACATTTGGTAATTAGAGAAAAAAACTCACATTAGTACTAATAGTAGCAAGGGATCTTTTATATATGCACCATCCCACAGACAGATAGCACATACCCTGACCTTTAAAATACAAGTCATGGTGCTGGTCTATTGAAAAGATGCCTTGCTACTATTTGGAAGACATGACAGTCCTAGGTTTCATGTGTAAGTGTCGTAATTACCCAACCATTTATCCAGGCATTCTGCAGTACCGAGCACAGACTCCTTCCCAAAAGCAAGTGACATTGAAAATTCCCAATCTGGTGTATACATTTCTTAAATTTTGTTTTGGTCTGTTCTAATGTATTAATGCATTAATTTCACAATGGTGCATTGCATCATTAAATAGCATTAAAAAACAAAACAAAAAACTATGATTAAATTGTGCTAATTTCCTCAATCCCATCACACATGGGACCTTGTCGAAAAAACCTGGGATAAATCCCTGTTAACATTACTGATACCTATTATTTAACAGCCACAGTATAATAGTGTGTGCATGGTTGGTTTTTTTGTGGGGGTTGTTTTTTGTGGGGGGGGTTTTCATTGTAAATTTTAACTAAAACAGATACAAATTATATATGCATGTTATGCATCTAATTTAAATATTTTGATATTTTAGGCTCTGGCATACAAGTATATGATAGAAATTGTTGAACCTAGCACTCCATGGAAGGAAAGACCTGCAGAACTAGCCAAGTGAGAACTTGAGAATCCCAGAGTGTACTTTACATGGGTTATTTCACTTACTGTTACGTAAATATGTGTGTGTGTGTGTGTGTGTGTGCATGCATGTGTCTGTATTTCTGTTTGTGTTTGTCTGTGGGTGTGTGTGTTAGGGTGTGTGTGTCTGTGTGGTGTGGTGTGCGTATGTATGAGTGTTTGTGCATGATTGTGATATGCCAAAGAGAAAAGGTGTGCAATTTTGATCCACGTGGTCCACGGCATCCTCCTCTTCAGTGTCACCAAGTTAGACTACCAGCAGCAAGTATTTGGGGGTTGGATAGGGTAGGCTGGTATTCTTTTGTCCAGCTTCCCCAGGGTGCAGTGCAATTGTGTTCTCGGAACCGGTATTCTTTTGTCCGTCTCCTTATTAGAGTACGTGCTGGGCCATTAAATGGGGGCGGGTGCATTGTTATCATTAGTCAATGCACCCTATGTACTGATGCAGTGTGCGTGCTGTCTGTCTGTGAATCCTAATTTCATGTTATGGTTGTACCTATTGTCCTAAGTCCCTATTCTAGTGAACTCTAGTGATGGAGATTTGCCGAGATGACGATAGCCTTATTTAACACGTTGAGAAATGCTGTGAATCATGGTATGAAGAAGGCCATAGGACGCAATCTGGTGGGCATGTCAACTCGGTACCCAGACAACTTTTGGAAGACAAGAGTCCACTTCAAGGTCCGTGGAATACGGAAGTACTTCTTCCGCATTCACAATACTATCAGGCCACGGTAGTATCAAACCGGCCCTTTTAAGGGCCACTAAGTCACTAGAGAGTGTGATATACCAATTGCCAATCACGAATCCAATAAAACATTTATGTCTATAGTTACCTAATTTTAACATTTTATACTAACGTGCCTTCAAACCTCGCCGTTGGACTCCCGGTGTGGAGTGTGCGTGGTCCTGGTTGAGTGCTTATGGTCGCTTATCCATCCGGGAGGCGTACAGGCAAGGGGTGTTGGCTAGGTATATATTGTTAATCATTGCACCGTTCTCTCGCCGGGTGTGGAGTGCGTGGTCAGGTCGAGTGCATATGGTTGCTTCTCCATCCGGGGAGTCACAGGTGCAACAAGGTTAACATTGATTTTAGTTTATTTGATGGTATCGCTTATCCATGCTGTTGCCTTTTACTGTCTAGCCGTTGATCCTTCGGATTGGAGTGCATAGTCGGTCGAGTGCTTATGGTCGCTTTTTCTTCCAAAGGACGTACAGGCGGGCGGTGTGTGGGCGCTAGTTATTTCTAAATATTTGTCCCTGGGAGTCCGGAGCCCAATAGTATGTTACGTGTCCCCCATATCACCTGCGATCAACCGGGTTGGAGGCTGCGTCGGTTGAACGCTGGTGGGGCGAGTTGTACGTGACATTTTAGAGTTTAGGTTTGGTGGACTGGACGAATTGATAGACTGCTTTAAAGATTTTCTGTTTATGGTGTTTATCTGGGTTAAGTATTAAGTTAGGGATGATTATAGGTTTATGGTTGGCTTCGGTTAATGATTCTAACATTAGTTGGCTGTGGCTGTGGTGTAGTGTGCAGTCCAGGAGATAGTGTTTCGTATCTTCTGGGGTGCCACATGCACAGTCTGTATTTTTGTTTTTGGTTATGAAAGAACAGCTGTTTAGTTGCATTGATTTGCCTATACGAAGTTTTGTGATAGTTTTATCCACTTGAGAGTTTGTATGTTTAGGTCTTATAGAGTTTACTTTAGGCTTGATATTATAGTGCCATGTATTAGGTGTCTGATCCCAGCTTTCTTGCCATTTATTAATGTAATGTTTTCTTGCTTGTGACGTGAGTTCTGTGATTCCTAGTGGTAGTGTTCTGATTTTGCTAGTGATTGATAGCTCGGTTTTGGCTCCGTAGTGAGCTACTTCATTGCCAATTATCCCTACGTGAGCTGGGACCCATTCAAAGACTACTGTTAGGTTAAGTTGGTTTAGTTCGTGGAGTATACGGTGGATAGCTGCCATGATGTCGGGTCTAGTAGATTTATTTGTTTGCAGTGATTGGACAGAGCTGAGGCTATCTGAAAAAATAACGCTTTTTGAGTAGTTTTGGGTTTTAATCCAAATAAGAGCTTCATGTATGGCTGTCAGTTCTGCTGTATATACTGATAAATTATCTGACAGCCTAGAATATTTAACTAGTTTAAAATGTTGGTAAGGTTCGGTGGAGCGGTTAGGTTGGAATGGGGTCATCGGTCTACAGGCTAGTAGGTACTGGGTTCGGATCCCAGTCGAGGCATGGGATTTTTAATCCAGATACCGACTCCAAACCCTGAGTGAGTGCTCTGCAAGGCTCAATGGGTAGGTGTAAACCACTTGCACCTACCAGTGATCCATAACTGGTTCAACAAAGGCCATGGTTTGTGCTATCCTGCCTGTGGGAAGTGCAAATAAAAGATCCCTTGCTGCCTGTCGTAAAAGAGTAGCCTATGTAGTGACAGCGGGTTTCCTCTAAAAACAGTGTCAGAATGACCATATGTTTGACATCCAATAGCCGATGATAAGATAAAAAATCAATGTGCTCTAGTGGCATCATTAAATAAAAGAAACTTTACTTTAGGTTGGAATGGGTGTTAGTTGGTGGGGTAGGGGTGTGTTGGCTGTGCTGTTGTGGCTGGTGCTTCAAGCTACCAGTGGCCTTGATGGTCACCTCTTTATAAAATGGTCCATGGGACAGTGAGGTGTTGTTGTTAGTGGGTGGGTTCACTACCTTATTGGGCACTTTGGTGGTTTGACTGGTTATCTTGACTCTTTTTTTTCTGGTTGAGATGGTTTATTTATTTTAGTTTTGACGAAGGACGCAGCTGTCAGTGGTTTGGTGTGTTTTACTGGGCTCCTAACTTTTCTATTGCAAATTTTCTTGTTAGCAACTACTCTGAACAAAGGACTGTCTTTTTAACCTGAGTTGGAGTCATTTTGATAGTTCGGCTTGCTACCTGTTATGCCAGGTTGCTTAGTGGTCTGTTACGTCAGTACCGGCTTGTTGTTTACCGAAGGTGAACGGTGTCTTGCTGGTGGACATCGCACCTTCTGTTAGACCTGCACTGTCTGCTCTGATGATTTGACAGCTGCATGTTGCAGGTATCTTTGCAGTTTGGTTTCGCCTGAGTGACTTTGTGGACCAGCATGTTTCCTTCTTTCTTTGTTTTACTGGGTTGATTGGTAAAATCTAGTTTTTTGCTAGCTGGGGATTTGTTAATTTGGCTTTTTATGGTTGAGTGAATACTCTGGCTAGTGCTTTGCTTTATTTGAAATCGTTTTTGCCTACGGCTTTATCCACCTGTTTTGGTTTCACGCTGGTGAACATGGAGGTTGCCCCCGGGGCAACGGTCACCGGCACGAGTTGGACTAGTGAGGTTTTTGTGGATTTAGGATCCGCGTTTACTTGGGAGTTGGGATCCGAGGGCTTTAAGAGAACTTTCTATCACTTTAATAAAGGTATCCCCATTTGCAAGTTGGGCGTGGTACATATGGGGGACTCCTAGTTATTTTTTTTCGGTCTGTATTTTTGTTATGGCCTGTTGCCAGAAAATGTACTCGTAGAATGTTGGGTTAAGCCCATCGAACAAAACTTGGCGAAGTCCCGGTTTACCGGAGACTCGCGACGTGAGAAATTTAGCCTTTTTGTTGTCACGGATGGGTCCTGTTTTTTGTCGCTGCCTAACACTTGAAACCTATTTTTAACCACCACCTCGGGGTGGATATCTGATTCAATGTCACTATCCTCGGGGTCGATTTCTTGACAGGTTGGGTGAGCCCTTTCGTTTGGAAGAGCTGCGTTGGGTATTGATACCGGTTTTAGAAACTGATTTTACCGCTAGTTTGAAGGCACGGGAAATGGCGTTGATTTGAGAGTTTGTGGACACAAACTCCACATCTGGGTCAACGTCTTGGTTGTTAGCTGACCCTACGACAGGCACCTCCGCTTCGGTGTTGCGTGGGTCAGTGGTCATAGTCATGGGCATTTGGGGGGGGGGGGGGGGGGGAGACCTAGGTGAGTCAGTTGTTGTCTTGTCATTTGTGGTCTCTATTTCAAGCCTTATTTCGCAATTTTCAGGCATGGTTGGGTTATTCCCGTTATCTTGATTAACTATGTTCTCTGTTAATGTTTCCATTGTTTGACTGGTTTAAGACTAGGCTAGACTAAAAATTGGGTGTTATGTATTTAAAAATAGTCTAATTAATTATCCTACAGTCAATTGTAAAGGTAATGTACACACAAGTAGTCAGAAAAAAACAAGTAGATACTACAGGTCAGGACTGAAATTAAATGAATACAGAGTACAGATGCAAAATGACTATTAGGAAAAAATTAAATCGCCAACCTTATTCCTTTGTTCAAGAACGGCTCCTAAGTGGTGTGCACAAGCTGTTAGACGTCTTATCGCATCGAGCTCCCTTCGATTGTGTCCTACTACTTAACAGCAAGGCATCTTTTATATAGACCTACAGGGGCGGGATTTAGCTCAGTCGGTTGAGTGCTCGCCTGAGGTGCTTGCGTTGCAGAATCGAACCACCTCAGTGGACCCATTCAACGGATTTGTTTTTTTCTCATTCCAACCAGTGCACCACAACTGGACAAAGGTTGTGGTATGTGCTTTCCTGTCTGTGGGAAAGTGCATATAAAAGATCCCTTGCTACATTAGGAAAAATGTAGTGGGATTCCCCTGATGACTATGTGTCAGAATAACCATATGTTTGACATCCATTAGCTGATGATTAATTAATCAGTGTGCTCTAGTGGTGTCATTAAACAAAAACAAATCAACTTTTATATTCTTTCCCCACAGGATAGCACATACCATGGAGTAGTCTGGTTTAAACCTCCCCAAGGAGCCTACTGGTGCACTCTAGTTAGAATTCAAATTGCTGTCAGGGTTTTATGTTACAGGTTGTCTGATTGTCAAGGACAAGTGGTTTTGGGTGTGGGACATGTAAGTTACCACTGAAACTTACAATATACTGAAAACAATTCTAATTTTGTTCATGAATTGGAGTCTTGATATGTTTTGCAGTTATTGTGAGTGGGTTTTTATGTGGAAGGTTTTTGGGGTTTTTGGTGGGGTTTTTAATTTGTTATAATCAAGCTCATACATTTTGCTACCTATCAAGAGACCATTAACAGAAACAACTGGGCGAGGCAGTCACATTTTTTAATTGGGACAAGCAAGAACATAGGCATTTCTCCTATAATACAAGTGAATGTTGAAAATTTATGTACATCCATATGTGGCATATCTCTAAGCTGTATGGTTCCAGAAAGTTTATTTCAGTTTTTATCATTTCTGTGTGCCATAAAATATAAATATGTATAAACTACTTACTATTACCACTTTTAGTAGAATGGTATACAGGTTAAAATTATAATATGTCATATGGCATACATATCATTGCAGTATATTCTGTTCTAGCCACATACAAATATATATATATTTTAGTTTTTTTTTTTTTTTTTTTTTTTTTTTTTGTGGTGGGTTTTGTTTTAGAGGATGGACATTATGTTTTTAAAATAATCCTGTCCCATCACTGTTTGTATCTTCTAAAAAAAACAAAAAAAATTAAGTTTTTTAAATTTTAAATTACAGTTTTTGGTTATTTATTCTTTTAGTCTTTGTTTTTTTATGTTACTTGTTAGATATAACTTACAATTTTTTTCTGGATTTTGTCCAATTCTAGGAAGAATTCCCATAGTGTTCCAAAGGACTCCATTAAAAAGATGAAGCAGAGATACGAACGAGACATCACTGTGAAGAAGATTATTGCAAGCGTGAAAGCTGCCGATGTGTGAGTTAATTCAGGTTATGAATATTAAACAATTAGAGTATCAGGTTGATATGTTTATTTGATTAAATCATTTTAATATTCACTTTTGCATGCATTTCAATATAGTTTCCATGTCAGAATATATTCAGTGAAAAATAGGACAGTTGTTGAGAAGGCTACTTGACCTGCATTTGAAAGAAGTACTTCAAACCAGTGCACCACAACTGGTCAAATGTCGTGGTATACATGTGTTTTCCTGTCTGTGGGAAAGTGCATATAAAAGATCCCTTGCGGCATTAAAAAAAGTGTAGCAGGTTTCCTCTGATGACTACATGTCAGAATTACTAAATGTTTGACATCCAGTAACCGATGCTTAATTAATCAGTGTGCTCCAGTGGTGTTGTTAAACAAAACAAACCTTTTAATCAAAATAATTCTAAATCAACTTAAGCTAAAAATAAATGAAACATCTGACTGTGTTGTCATCCAAAACTTTACTGGTACACATGAACATTTTTACAACATGATCAACATCAATATATAATCATGGAAACGCCTGTGGTCTTATAGTGAAAAATTTTTTACTGTATTTTGTTAAATTGAACTGAAATACAGTAACTTGGTAACTTCAAAAAAATCAATATAGGTCGACTACAACAAATTTTAGTTATCCACTCTTGAACCAGGTCACTGCCTCATTTTGCTGTTAAAGTGGCAGCATACCACTTGTTTTAATAATGTCTTTTGCCTTTGGCTATTGATGTTTTATGTTTTAATTGGCAGAAAAGAAAAGCAAAAAGCAACAGAAAATGTAGGTTCACAAAATCTAAAAAACAACGATTGTTCATTTCCGTGTCAAAAATCATCTAAAGCGCCACATTACCCATCACCTCCTACTGTAAATCCACAGACGATGTTTTCTTCTTATACTACCCTGCTGAAGTCTCGGAATAAAGGTAAAGAGAATTTGAGTACCAAAGTCAAAGAAACTTCAGGATCTAACAATAAAACCAAACCAAAGCAAAAACGATCCAAAGTGATTCCCAGTCTGAGAGATTTTCAGTCTGTATCTGAGAAGGAGATGACAGATGTCGATGGTAAGGACCGTGAAGCTGTGGCCAAAGAAAATGCATCGATTGTCCATAATGAAAAAGATTTTGCCAGTGGTTTAGAAAATCCAAATATTGGTCCAGATGAGGATTATTCATCTGTCTGTAAGAAACCAAACTTTGGCCACAGTCAAAAGGATTGTGTGATCAGTACACTGGAGGATCTGTTAAGTCAGGGTGACATCCAAAACATGACCAAGGAGGACTGGCAACGAAGGAAAGATGAACTGGAGGTGCTCCTGCAGCTCAGTCCAGTTGACCCAACAGAGAAGAAAGAAATCTTGAGATGGTTAGAGTATAGGATGAAACGGATGAGAGGGTTGAGTGATTCATCAGAAAGTGAAGCAAGTACAAGTCATTTGATTTGTAACAACAGTTCATCTAAAGTCCAGGAAATAAAGTCCTTAAGAGCTGAAGATGATGATGATGATGATGATGATTCAGCTGTTTCTGAGCCTTCAGTAACTGAAGATTATAAATCCACATTTCAAAAGTTTCAGATGGAAGATAACTTTTTAAATGTCAATAGTAATATTACTAATCAAAATAATATTACTCCATTGAATATATTTGGCATGAACAATGCAGCAGAAGAAGACAATGAATTTATAAGCAGAACGGCATATAATGACAAACCGACTCTGGAGTCTTTTACTGATGATGCTTTTCTATCATTTGTCAAAGATACTACAGTAGATGTGATTAACACAGATACTGGTCAGTATTCACTGAATATTGAAAATAGTACAAAAACTAATTCAAAGACAAATCTGTCACAAATTAACCTAAATTCGGATATCAATGATGTGAAAACGACCAAACAGAAAGATATAAAACCACCACTTCTAGATGTGTCGTCCTTCAGGGATTTTTCAGAAAATAAGGAATCGATGCTTGCAAAAAAACAAGAAGTGAGCGACAAGGGAATTCACTTGATAGGTTCGACCCCCGTTAAGATGGTTGATTATGAGTGTTGCAGCTTAAGTGAAAGTGATACTAACTTAAACATTCCCTGTTCGGAGGCTGATACGGAGAAAACCTGGAGTGACACACAAAGTAGTCCTGTGATCAAGGAATGCTCTTCAGTATGGGATGACGACAGTGGTGTAAATTCTTCTAAACCAAAACGAGAACCAAGGAAGAAAAATTATCAGGTTGTAGACAAGCATTTAGTTAAGAATAATGAAACTTGTCAATTAAATTTTAACAGTGAAATTTCTACGGTTCCTAAATTTGAAAATGAATATTGGTCCAGTAATGTGAAAAATGTTGTTTCTGAAAAGTGCAGCATTTCCGATGAAGAAATTACTGATTGGAACTTGGATGGGCAGAAACCAAAACCACAACGAGAGAGAAAATATTCTGAAAGACACAGTCAGTCATCGGATAATACAAGTCAGGAGACATTTAATACTGGCAGCACAGAAGAACAGACTGAAGAAGAACCCAGCATTGAACAGCAAAATATTCAGTCTGATGATAACATTAAGACAGAAATTGATGTGGAAGATTCATGTGATGATGTTGGTCAACCGGCTGCTGCTGATAGTTTTAATGTGATGGGTGTTCAGGTAAATAGCACCGACACTGAAAAGTTTATGTATAATTTTGAACCTGATCAAGTTGAGGAAAGTTATAAAAATGGAAGTGAAAGACCAGTCTTTGGTGATCAGGAACATGTTTTTGAAAGTTTGGATAGTTGCAAACAGAGTACTGAAACTTTACACACCTCTACCAGTGTTCGTGACTTCAGGCAAGGGACTGATGCAAGTTCTCAACAAGAGTCTGCCAGTTCAAATGAAAAACTGACGAATAGTAGTAAAGCAGAAACTCAGAATGATGAGACCTCTGATATAAATGATGACACTATCACTTCAGGTACAGAGTTGTTGAATGCTGCTACACAAGAAACCACAGCTTTAGGTCCTGCAGGAAAAATGCCTAAAAGATCGAAACCTAAACACAAATTGACTCTTTTCCTTAATAGTTCTTCAAAGCAGAAATATGAAACTTCACCCTGGAGCACATTTGATCCCGTTCAGAATGTGTGTTCAAATGTTACGCACACTGAAGTCAAAGCGAATAAAAAGGTGAGCAGCAGAACTCACTGGACTTTGACCACGGCAAAAGACTTCAATGTTCTGGATGGTCTAAACCGTGGCTGTAATGTAAGCAACATTAAGAATGCAGACCAGTATACCATTCTGCTTGGCAAGGACAGAAGCTTGAATCAAAATGTTCCAATGAAATCAAAAGATACCAATGACTGTGTTTCTGAGAAGCTACATGTGGACAAAAGTACCATGACCGATGATGGCCAGAACAGCCTGGAGTCGGACATAGAGTTTCTGAAACATTCTTTCCCAGACATGAGTGAAAACCAACTGTGGGAGGTCATGGCCATGTGTCAGAACGATGTGGAGTGGTCACTGAACCTGCTGTTGGACTGGGGTGTGCACGTTCCTCTGACTCCAGTAGACAAACGGGAGATTGCAGAGGAGATGTTCAAACTGAAGCAGAATGTCTCCCTGGAAAAAGCGGGTCCACAGCCGTCAGTTTTGTCTCACGATCATCCTCCAGTATCTCCGCTATCACTGTTTGATCTCTGCAGTAAGTTGGTGTGCTCTAAAAATCTGGCCACTCTGGAGGAAGTGCAGCGGTGTCTGATCAAAGATGGCCGCAGGCGACTCGAGAGGATGGAGAGCTATGGCATGGAGCGAATGCTGAGCGTTAGTCATGACGGACCATCAAGTGAAGTGGATGATTTTCAGGATCTCCACATTCAGTCTGCTGCTTCCAGTGGAAGCCTAAGTAGCAGTAGTTCTTCTTCAGACATGGTGGCAGACGTTGCTGCTCCAGAAACCATGCTATCTGGAGGAGTGGAGGAGGAGGAGAGTGCTGTGTCTGGTGTGGAGCTGGAGTCGGGACAAGCAAAGTCTTCTGACAAGGATGGCTGCATTGTTGTTCCAGTTGATGGAAACCTGGTCCAAGTGCTGGAGAGTTTGTTTGGTCTTGCAGAGTGTAGACGAGGAGGTAAGCAGTTACTTATTCAAGTAATATTTTAATTGATTCTTTCATCATTAGTTTATTGGCTTATATACAAGTATGTTATTTAATGGCCGCCGGTAGTAGGGGAGTATAGTAGGTGGTTACAAGTGCCTCTTAACAATGCCAGAAGTAACTACGGAACACTCTCCGAAGTGGTCAGACTAAACCCACAACTAAAAGCTGATGGGAAATGACAGGTGTGTGGCAAGGATAGACTCAATAGACGAGCACCTGTTGCGGTTGGAGAGACAAGGACAGGGATGTGGAGGTGGACAGCGAAAGAAATTGCAAGATACGGGGAGTTGCCACATGAGGAAGAAATGAGATGGAAAGTCAAAAGAGAGAAAGGAAAGGGTGCAGCAGGATTAAAAAAAACACAAATTAAAACAATTGTGATGCATTAAGCATAAATTCTGTTACGGTGTTTATTTACTTTTGCCCGTTTGTTTCCTTCCATCCATAGACGTGAGAAAACTTGACTAAGTAATTTTGAGCAGACATTTTAGCAGGAACCTTTTGTGTGGGTATGGAGGAAGTCAGGATGTAAAAGCAATAAGTGTTGATGTGGATTGTTTTATACTCAAATAACTAAATACACTGTACCAATGATTTTCACAGACCCTCAGTGGTGGATGATGGCTTATGTTATTTAAAAACTTTTACGGGGTTACAAAACAAAAAATAAACAAATATTGGCCGTGAACCTAATAAAGATGTCTTCTGTTTTGAAGAATTTATGTTGATTATTCACATCCATAATTCATAATAATTAATGAATATATTCATGATCTATTTTAAATTTTATAAAATGTTTTTGGAGTCCTTTTGCTTTTGAAGCTAAAAACTCGACATGTAAATTTTATTTATTTGATGTGTTATTTTTTGTAGCTGATGATGAGTTTGAGGTGTCACTGGATCTCCACACTGCCAAGTTAATCCACAGTCGTTTACGAAGGAAGAGGCACAGCAAGAGTGTTCTTAAACAACTGAAGGAAGGTTTGTGGTTTTTACAGTATTACTCTAAACTCTTTTGTGGTACTCATAATGGAAGGAAGGAAATGTTTTATTTAACAACGCACTCAACACATTATATTTACGATTATATGACGTCGGACATATGGTTAAGGACCACACACAGATATTGAGAGAGGAAACCCTCTGTCGCCACTTCATGGGCTACCCTTTACTCATAATGGCAGGAAGGAAATTTATTTAACAACGCACTCAACACATTTTATTTACGATTATATGACGTCGGACATATGGTTAAGGACCACACACAGATATAGAGAGAGGAAACCTGCTGTTGCCACTTCATGGGCTGCTCTTTTCTATTAGCACCAAGGGATCTTTTATATGCACCACCCCACAGATAGGATAGTACATACCACGGCCTTTGTTACACCAGTTGTGGAGCACTGGCAGGAACGAGAAATAGCCCAATGGGCCCACCGACAGGAATCGATCCTAGATCGATCACGTATCAGGTGAGCGTTGTACCACTGAGCTACGTTCCGCCCCACTCATAATTGATGCTGATTATAAATTTCTTAAGTAAATCACATCATAAACCATCAGTTATTTTCAATCACGTCATCGTGTGACTTCAGAGTGTTACATCACTTGGCATTCTAATGGGACATATCACTTTGATATGTACCAAGATATTTTGGACCATATGGGTAATAATACATGTTACTGTATATTTTGTATTGAGTATTGTACCCAGCAAATATAAACACATGCATTGAGAGCTAACTCTGCCTCTCAACAAATTCACCAATTTTGAACTTTAAAAAACTTTAGATAATCTCATGTAATGACTGATATTTTGTTGGAAAATAATAGGGTTTTAAGTTTTAAGACAATTTGGCAAAATGTTCAACTTTCACTAGAGCTAACCCTGGCATTTATTAGACTCTTTATATTGAAACAGTGAATAGCATTTATCCATCATAACTGTTACAAATGTTTTGCTATTTGGTGGATTTTAGTTTGTGATTAGTATATAGAAAAATAATGTTTGTTTAATGACAGCCCAGCACATTGATGAATTATGAGCTGTTACAGAAATGAGACACAGATTTCCGACTTGAAACATCCTTGTTACCTTTCTTCTTTTTATACTTTTTGTTCTTGTTAGATGAAGCACTGGCAAGACGTCTACAGCAGGAGGAAAAGTTTGGCTGTGTGAATCAACATTTCCCAATATCGGGACTGGTCATTGATGTGGAGCCACTCCATGAAAGGGGAGGAGTCAGCACTGTCCATCACAGCAAGAAGGAGGAGCCTGTGAAATTGAAAGACATAATGAAGGAGGAGAAAGATAAACACATATTAAGGATAGAACAGGTTAGCAAATGTTAAGGGCTTTGGCACCGATTATTGAATAAATTGCTTCATGTGTTTGTTCCAACATTTATTTGCTGGAGATCTGTTTCACTTTGTTGACACTTTGACAGAATTTAACATCATTAAAAGATGTGTTTGAATATACATGGATAGAGGAACTAAAAGATCTCGGATATTTAAGTATATGGATATTTAATGTATAACCCTTTTTGGCACATGTTGTAGACTGTTATGCACAAATGGCATTTAAATTCCCTTTGTATACATGTGTTCTATATGTAAAATGTCTTCTTCTTTAACAAATTAATGCTCTCATAAATGTTTTTTCCTTCACAGACTACAAATGAAAGAAACTACAGATATTTTAAGGTGTTTTTCCCTTTGTAATGCATTACAGCCGTTTGTTTGTTTGCATGTTGTTGGTTTTTTTGTTTGTGTGCACTATTAAAACCAGCATGTGTGTGAACCAGATTGGTTGTAAACTCCTCTAATTTCCTTATGATTTGAAGTAACGGGTCATCACACCAAGACATAACAAAAATAAATGTGTCAGAACAATAAGCTGTCTTTAAGATAAGGTATGCATGATACACAAGAGGTAAATTGATTTTAAATGTTCCAAGATTATACAGTTTCCATGTTATTTACAAAAGTTACGGGAGAAAGGTGGGGAAAACATTTGGGGAGGATGGGTTTGATTGAAATTGATAAAAGATTTACATGTAGCATACTTAATTAGCCTTTAAGTCGTAATATTTTATTTGGCAAAACACCCCACACACTTAATTTAGCTCCACATTTTAATACAAAAGTTGAAATTCAGCCTCCTCTCCTCTTTAAATATGAACGTTTAACTACTGTGTGATCAAAGCCACTAAGTTACAATGTAATGCTGTTGCCCCATCCACTCATATCTGCATAAAAACTGAACAAAAAACCAGCCTTTATCCCAAGAGGAGACGCAGCGCAGATCAACACCGTTGCCGGACATAATTTTCACATGTTACTTACAAAGACGTTATGTTTGTATTACAACTGCTTACTTTACACCAAGCTAGACATTACTAACAAAGTATAGTTCAGTTCAGATCTGTCATTTCTCACTTCCTGTCATTTTAATTTCAATCTTTTCTGCAGAATGAATATGTGCTACAATTATCCATGCATCTATTTTATTTTTATGAGATGCTTGGTTAGTTGAACATTTGTAATACAGTTTGTGCCATGAGCAAAATCAAGGTAAGCTGAAGATCACTACTGACATGGTTGCTAGGCGAGTAATCACACAAAGTTTAAAAGAAATTGTTAAAAATTTAGTTGCAAAGCAATCACTTTGCTATTTGTAAAACATTATAGGCAAGTGTGGATGGGACGTGGAGTGATCACTTGCCTTTCCTGGCTAAGACTGTAATAAATAATAAACTTAATATTCTGATTAGATTTGTACATTTTGAGCATGTTGATTGTTTTATATAATGCATGGAAAATTAATGATTTCTTTTGGTTTGCTTTTACAGGAGACTGGTTTTGTCATTTGTTATATACTGAACAAAAAAAGAAACTTCCGATTTGTACATATAGTATTTGTTGTGTTAAAGAATTCATTGTGTAATGAAATTATATACATGTAGGTAGTATTAGCCTTGAGCTGTATTATCAGGATTCATGAATTTTATCGATTATTTTTGCACTGTTAATCGTCGACAATGTGAAATTCAATTTGCACGTGCATGCATGGTTTGACATGTCCCGTGTAGTATTCGGTCAATTTGTTTTACTTGTCTTACTGACATTGTTGTCAAGTGATCGAAAACGCTTCAAAATTAAAATAAAAAAACAAAGTTTTTTACATTGTAGCATTTTTATTTATGCCAAGAATACCCAATAATTTACGCGAATGGGCAATTGGCATGCTTGATGCTGGCATGTCGACAGAAGACGTTGCAAGGCATGTTGGGAGTTCTAGTCGAGTGACAGGAAGCACCAACGACTTGCCATGTCGTGGACGTCCGCGTGTTATAATGCGTGGTCAAGACCGCTATATCATGGACAGACAATTGAGGCATCGTCCCAACCCACCCGCTTTCTGTTAACCTATGGCCATGATTTTTGCACCAAACGATGCATCATGGAACACTCTTTAAACGCATATATAACAATTATTCCCCCGGTTTGTTTTCATCAAGTTATGTTCAAGTAAAGTTAGCGGAAGTTTCTTATTTTGTTCAGTATATGATAATTGGTTATGTGTTTTGTCTAAATTTTTGTTTTCAACTAATATTACTGATTTAATGTTTGGAAATGGTCTCTTTATTATAAACTCATGCGGGTTTATTATGCGCAGTCATAATGTACTTCATTTCGAATGTTATAAGCAAACATATTAAGTAATGCCTCGGACAGTGGACAGTCAACGAAAGTAAACAAGCCAAGCCTGAATTTAAGCCGAAATAAATAAAACTGAATGAAAAAGAAGAAATAGTGCCAAATAAATAAATATTTTTAAAACTTTGTAAATACCAGATATTTCATACGAATTGTATATGGCTAATATAAGTGATGTTAAGTGTAAATAAAGAAAGAATCAAACAAACAAAGTAAATAAATTGAATAATAAATAAATACATGTAAATAAAACAACAAATTTTAATCTTCGTAAATACCAAATATTTCAAATGAAGTTGTATGTGAATGATATAATTTAAAGTGATAGTGAAAAGTAAATAAAATACATAAATAAATAAATAAATAAATAAATAAATTGTAGATAGACATGTAGCATTGTTTACGACTGTCTGTTTTTTTAATGAAACGATAAGGAGAAAATAAAGCTGTGAGGTAGGGATTTAAAAAAGAAAATTTAGGGGGAAGGGGAGGAATATTTTATTAAATTTTAAATACTGATACATGTGGAGAATTAAACATCACTGGAAATGCGTGTGAATATTTAACTCTAATTCTAGTTGCTAAAAGTAGCAAACGTATTCCACTTAAGTTAATTTTATTGTATGCAGGGCTTCTAAAATGTTTACAAAATCCACTAGCCATGGGATCAGAGATTTTTAAAGTTTACTAGCCACAATTAAAAATTCACTAGCCCTACTTTATATAATACAATTTTACTATTAGTAATAATTGGATATGTTACCGAGAGAGAGAGAGAGAGAGAGAGAGAGAGAGAGAGAGAGAGAGAGAGAGAGAGAGAGAGAGAGAGAGAGAGAGAGAGAGAGAGAGAGAGAGAGAGAGAGAGAGAGAGAGAGAGAGAGAGAGAGACAGAGAGAGAGAGAGACACAGAGAGAGAGAGAGAGAGAGACACAGAGAGAGAGAGAGAGAGAGAGAGAGAGAGAGAGAGAGAGAGAGACACAGAGAGAGAGACAGAGAGAGAGAGAGACACAGAGAGAGAGAGAGAGAGACAGAGAGAGAGAGAGAGACACACACAGAGAGAGAGAGACACACAGAGAGAGAGAGAGAGAGACACACAGAGAGAGAGAGAGAGAGACACAGAGAGAGAGAGAGAGAGACAGAGACAGAGACAGAGACAGAGAGAGAGAGAGAGAGAGAGAGAGAGAGAGAGAGGAATATTAAAAACACTAAGATTGAGGGGTGGGGGTAGGATATTCATATTGACCAAATAGACTTAAATGTAGCATTTAACAACTTTTTTTTCACTAGCCGTTGGGCATGGCAGTAGCAGTTATTTACTAGCCCAACCTTGAATATCACTAGCCATGGGAGTGGGGCTACCATAATCTAGAAGCGCTGGTATGCATCTTTTAATTTTGCGTTGTTAAAACCCTTGACTCCAGAGACTTCGTCTAAGTTCATGTTTCACTGCTTTTGGTCTTAAACCATTCCGATGTAAACTTTAGTAGACCGTTTTTCGCAGCCATTTTACCATCTGATATGAAATATGTATGTTAGTCGCTAGAGATTCACAGCTCCTATAAAGCTACTACGATGCTCGTGACAACTGTTGATCATGCCCCCCAAGTTGTATACAGCCTGGATTAAGTCTAATTCTAATAAACTCTTGGCGCACATGCACAATGGGATTGTGAAAGAGGTCTATTAAGTGAAAATATGTTAGTAAAAGTTATAAATTTGTAGATCTACCCCATCAACATGGCTTTTGTCAAAAATTAATCCAGGTGAATTCCTCGAATTAATTCAATATGAGTTTGAAACGCTGCTTCACAAATTTAAAGTCTAATCATATCCATGTTTTGCAACAGAAATTAACAGCAAATGAACATATATATTTTTAGTATATTCTGTATTACAATAAATCATGTTCAAAATACAGACTACAATACTAATAAATTTGCCATTTGCTTCGCTCCTAAGTCAATGATGTCATGTTAAGAAAAGAGAGAAAAAAAGTTACTTAATCTACTTGTTCAAGGTGTAGATTATTTTTCAAAAATCAACACCTGCGAAACAATGCAATTTGAACTTTTTTATGAGTTCGGGACAGGGATTCGAACCCACTACCGACAAAACTTGTACCTTGTAAACAAGTACAATGCATTAGCAAGCCAAGCATCTGCATCATCAAATGAACATGTAATTTAAGCCTTATAAACCTGATACTAGTGACAGTAATGTATTCTGGCAGTACACAATAAAGATTGTCGGAAACTAAATCAGAAATCACAGGTTACACGCTTAGCACATGCATCACGCTTAATGCATGTTCTTGACCGAATTGTTCAGGTTAGGTCCGAAAGGATCCTACCATCTTGGGTTATTAGTTTTGTAAATATTCTTTGCCATTTCACGTAATTTTTTAAAATGAATAATGAATTAAGTTGGAGAATACATGTTAGGGGCTCATGGGTTATTTTTCAAGAATCGACAGTTAACCATGTATTTTCCATTACATATTATGTAGTCCACACTGCATCTAGAGTGTCAACAGCATCCCATTCATACTTGTGAACCTGTGTATATTAATTATATAATCTAGTAAGTACATGTACTATTATACTATATAGTGTTCTTTGTTGATATTTATTAGCAACATTAAGTTTCTAATTGACTATAGTTTTGCTTGTGATTTGCATTAATTAGTAAACAATGATACAGAATGGGATTTAAGATTATTTTTATACACAGATTTGTGTGTCTATGTGTGTATGTGTGTCCCATTTACATGTATTTATTTTATTTCTGAGGCAGCTAGGAGGGTTTGGATTTTTACTGCTAACAATACTTTAATACTTACGGTAATTAAATATATTGTTCCTAACAATTCTTTATTTTGACAAATGTTTCATACACGTGTAGTTTTCTGCATTGCATTTCATTAAAGAGTATATATTGAACATTTTTTAGCAAAGAATTCTGGAAGAATCTGGGGAGCACATTGCCATAGCGACAAAATTAAAGAGGCAGAAGCTCTACAGTATATTTCCTGGAGTGGATGAGAACTTCTTAGAAGAGATATTCCAAGCCAATGGGTATTTCTAATGCTTTATCATTATCACCCATCAAACGTTCATAGATGAGTTTCCAATGAGCAATTCTTTGAGACTCTTAGCGCAGGATTTTATATGCACAGGCGTCGAAATAAATCGAGAACGATCGTTCAGGTTACCAGAAGGTTACCATATGTAAGAAGAGTCGAGAACAGTGTTTCGTTCTCAACAAACATTTCAAAGTAATGGTAGTTACGTTTCCAAACTTAAACCAGGCAATGCATTTTGGACTTTTGCGTTTCATTTTCTCTTAAGGAATTGCATCGATGTTCGCGCACACTTGTGCAATTGCAAGCAATTATAGTCATCCGCGTTTAAGCAGCGTGCACTAGATGAATTTACTTCCGCGTTTCATTTTCTCGTACAAAATAGCCTCAATGTTTGTGTGCAATTGCAAGCAATTTCAGCAATCTGTGTTTAAGCAGCACCGACTAGATAAATTTACTTCCGGATTTCGTTTCTCGTACCTATGTGGTAACCAGGCTATATTTTGTGCTAACCTGTAAATGGGTTACCAGACACGATGCTTACTTCAATGCCTGTATACACTGTTCACCAGACAGAACAGCATGCACAAATAGTAGAGCACCACATGGAATAAATATAATCAACTGGTGAGCAGAACCTTTAGTGGGTCCTCAATATTTAAGTTTCCACTATTTTGTTATCTGAGTTTTGGGGGGTTTTTGGGTGGAGTGGGAGGTTGTGATTTAATAATTGAAATATGTTTTGTGCTAAAACCTACACATCTACTTAATCTCTTTCTATGTTCTCAATGAGTTTTGTTTCTGTGTATAGTTTTAGCTTAGAAGACACAGTTTATGTGATTCAGAATTGTCTCGGTGCCAAAGAAAAGGTAAAATATGTGATGACTGAAGATGCTATGGCCGAGTTTGATGAGAAGGTGCTGCAACAGACAAAACAGCTTAGCATGCAAACTCTGGTGTGTACTGAATTTGTATCTATAGTTTAGCATCCACAAAAGTGATTTTCAGGCTGTTTTGGGGTGGGGGGTTTCATGCTTATGGGCCCTTTTCTGTCTGGCAAAATGAAGGGTGTTTTTGCCAAAAGTCGGTTCAAGTCACCAAGTTATTAGCAGTAGTGAGAAGTTGAAGTCGCCGTTATATTCTGGACCTACAAATGTAATCAGATTTCAAAAACTCAATCATACAGTAGACGTCAAGACACAGACTTATGTAGTGCCAGAGTCACATGACACCTTGTCAGTCCGTGTTTTTACTTTGGTGCCAGACTGTACATCAACACATGTTGTGCCGTTTGATGTGACCAGTCAAGCATTGTGTAGTTCTCATCCAAATTCATTTATTCATTTTAGTAATATCAGAAAATACTCATTATTACTTTCATTTTAACGTAACAATGACATATTAATTATTCAACAGAATGATTCGCACCAAATGTCTTAATTTGGAACCTTTTCATTTGAACATGGAACATATTAAAACATTACAAAATGTACCTCGATAAATGTTCACTTCGCTTCCTGGGAAGGGAGAAGTCACTTCTCCTATTTTTTCAATGCTAAATTAAGGCTTGGCTTATATGCAGTCAGTTCAAGCCTGGATGCACATCTCACCGTACCTATTTCTACCATCTCTCTAAGATACAGAACACCGTTCGAACACTCACTGTGTGGTTCAAACAGGTGTGAAGACCTGAATTTCAATAGCTTTTCCAAAACCTTTTCAAGACATAAATTTTTAGTTTCATGTAATCAAATGTTTTAGGTGTCCGATAAGTCTATTCAGGCTAGGTGGCAATATATTTTATATTTGTTTTGTCTAATTTTATGTATATTGTCATTTGACACTTTAATAAACAATTAAATCATCATCATAAAAATTTGATTTTCAAAACCCTTTTGGTCATGTTTTTTCAACGTTTGTTGAACTCAATAAAGTGAAGTGACTGAATATTTCAGAGCTCACACTGCTCTGTGTATAAAAATTAATTAACAATTGCCTAAATATTTGTAAATAAAGTTTTGTTTAAATTAGCAACTTTTTTTATATTACACCTTGAACATGCTTATGTACATGTACACCAATTACATATTAAGCATTTTATTATTAAAAAAACTTAACAATATAAATCTGGAACACAGTTCAACACTGCATTCAATATGGACAGCAGCAAATTGTTCATTATATATAATCCAATTAAGGTTCAAGCATGCTGTCCTGGGCACACACCTCAGCTATCTGGGCTGTCTGTCCAGGACAGTGGGTTAGTTCATTTAGTACCTATTTTTTATGTTTCTTTATTTTATTTCTTTTTAAAGATGGACAGTTCCTCGAAGACTCCATCAAAAGATTTCCAAGATGTCCCTGGTGAAACAGACCCCTTGCCGTCGTACTCAGAACTGCGGGCCGAGGGCACCCTGCACTATCAGCTGAGAAACGATTGCTTCCGGAAAGCCCAGCATGCACATCAGCGAGGCATGAAAGATGTGGCATACTTCTACTCGCAGCAGGTCAGTAGATCCTTCAGCATTCGGCTTTCTCAAAATAGATTTGTAGACATAGGAAATCTTATTCAAGAAATTAGATATTTGTGCTAGCATTTAGATTTTTGCCACCATTCAATTAATTGATTTTTTTTCTCGTACCAAGCAAAGCACCATAACTGATCGAAGGTCGTGGTATGTGCTTTCCTATCTGTGGGAAAGTGCATATAAAAGATCCCTTGCTGCATTAGGAAAAAAGGTAGCAGATGTCCTCTGATGACTACGTGTCAGAATTACCAAATGTTTGACATCTAATAGCCAATGATTGAAATCATATTTGGCAAACTGTAGCTTATATTGCCTGTAGGAAAGAACGTATAAAAGATCCCTTGCTGCTAAGTGGTAGAAAGTAGCCACTGGCAGCTCAGGGTTTCCTAACCCTCTCTCGACTAAATGTTAGTTACAAAATGGTTGACATCTCATAACTTTATGAAAAATATTTTGTAGTATCTTTAAATTCACACATTTCACAACAATGTATTGGGAGTTTTGTTGGGGTTTTTTTAAAGATGTAACAAGAGGCAAGGACATTTTTGTTAGGACATCACAGACATATATAGATGATGATAATGAGATGAATTGTGAAGCTGCCATATTTAAATTTGTATGTAATTATTATATTTTCTTATTTTTAGGGTAATTTGCATACGAAGAAACTGAAAGAAGCCCACATGAGAGCTTCCCAGAAGCTTCTAGAATCCAGGTTTATTATTAACTATATTAACTATACTAATTATAGTCCTTCCCATGGGGAATGCCTTTTCTCATACTATGGAATTTACTACAAGCTATTTATTTCTGAGACGACTGTTTTCTAAATTGCACACAAAAATAGTTGTTGTTATTTAGGTGGGGGGGGGGGGGGGGGGGGGGTTCTAAAACATTATTACTTTTCTTCTTATATCAAACCAAATTGAAAATATTTACAAAAAGAAAACAGTTTTGTAGAAGGTTGGGACAGACTATAGTTGTTATACATAACATTTATGGAAATAACAATTGTCCACCGACTACAGTTTGTATTTGATCTTTGCTGTTGAAGTACATTTTCTTTCTTCAAAACTCAAACAATATTACTTAGTTTATTACACTTGTGATAAGATGGTTTAAGATATCTGTGACACCAGTTTATTAAAGTATTTAAAAACTGGTATCATTTGTTTTAGAACATGTTGTACAACATGTTGGACATGTTTCTCCAGCTGTCACTCGGAAATTAAAATGTATTTTAAAACATTTCATAAATTTAATGTGACAAACACGCACCCATATGTAATTATCGATGTATTAAATAGATTTTAAAACATATTCATGATGCTTTTAACAAAATACTAATTTGTGGAAACTTGTACATACTTTTTCTCTTGTTTTTTCTTCCGCTCTTAGAAACCATTTGCTTGAAAAACAGAGCACTCTGGATCTACATGGATTCCATGTTGGTGAAGCAATTTCTACCTTGCAGAATATTCTAGAGCAGCGAGAGATAGGTGAGAAATTTGAATTATTATAATTATATTTTAATAACAGATAGGCTTGGGGGAAATTGACTGACATCAAGTTATTGTACTTTATCCAGGAAAGGTGGGAGAAGGGGAAAGCAGATAGACAAACTCCCAACCACAAGTTGATATTATAATCCCTGTGGATGACACGGCCAAAAAGACATTTTCTCAGCTTTATGACATTACACTTGAACATAACTCATGTATGTCACTATGTCCACTGGTAAACAAACATCACTGTGGTACAGCTCTCGCTTGATGTGCGTCCGGTTTGGGATCGATCCCCAATGGTGCCCCGTTTGGGCTATTTCTCATTCCAGCCAGTACACCACAACTGGTATATCAAAGGCTGTGGTATGTGTTATGCTGGCTGTGGGATGGTGCATATAAAAGATCCCTTGGTACAAATGGCAAAATTTAGCAGGTTTCCCCACTAAGACTATTTGTCAAAATTGCTAAATGTTCGATATCCAATAGCCGATGATTAAAAAATCATTGTGCACTAGTGGTGTTGTTAAAAAAAAAAAAATTGTCCAGAAGTGGTGCGAGAAAGGTTAAGTAGATAGACAAACGCCCAATCTCAAGTTGATATTATAGTCAATGTGGATCATACATGTTAACTCTTACGGACCCGTAAGAGTTACAGATTTGTTAGCATTTGACAGTCTTACGGGTGTAGGACAAATTCCCTACAGGTACATGTCACACGCATTTTCAGGTTTATATTTGTTTTTCATTATTATTATTTTTATATGACTCGTTATCATCTAAGTAAGCCATCCTTCATGATTTTCGTTGTCCTTTCGCGAATCGGGAAATGGCCATTTTGTCGTATTTGTTTTGGACAAGAGATGCCACCTAGCGGATATATGTGCACTAATCAAAGTCTCACGTGATCTTTTGCGCACACCACTTGTTAATAGTCTCGATTTTAATTTTCATGTTGCCTTGAATTTAAAATCATCAGTTCCCCGTCCTTTTGCAGCTCGCTTACAGATTTCTTATGAATTTTTGTCCACAATCTTACAGGTGTTGATCAGTAAAGGTTGGCATCTTTGCTGTGGATGGCACAGCCAAAAAGACATCTGCTCAGTGTGTATGATATTACGCTTGATCATAACTTACGTCACTATGTCCACTGGTAAACAAACATCACTGTGCCTGGGTTAAAGCTTATGTCTATACTGCACTGCAGAGTTAACAGGATTGATACATCCAATATTCTTCTTTTTCCCCTTCTGTCGCACTACGAGTCTGATCCAGATACCGGCCTCGGTGGCGTTGTGGTTATGCCATCGGTCTACAGGCTGGTAGGTACTGAGTTCGGATCAAAGTCGAGGCATGGGATTTTTAATCCAGATACCGACTCCAAACCCTGAGTGAGTTATCCGCAAGGCTCAATGGGTAGGTGTAAACCACTTGCACCGACCAGTGATCCATAACTGGTTCAACAAAGGCCATAGTTTGTGCTATCCTGCCTGTGGGAAGCGCAAATAAAAGATCCCTTGCTGCTAATCGGAAAGAGTAGCCCATGTAGTGGCGACAGCGGGTTTTCTCTCAAAATCTGTGTGGTCCTTAACCATATGTCTGATGCCATATAACCGTAAATAAAATGTGTTGAGTGCGTCGTTAAATAAATCATTTCTTTCTTTCTTTCTTTCTTTTTCCCCTTCTCCTGTTGCACTACGATTCTGATCTAAATGGTAAGAAGCTGTTGACTCTTAGCCAGATGTGGACTTGTCAAGACAAACAATATATATATATAAATTAAAGGCACAGACCCTAGTTTCAGCCTGTGAAAATGGATGCTACGTTTAGTTAATCTATAAACCTGCAACACATTTGGATAAGTTTATGACAGAAAGAAGCTAAAGTCTGTGATGTTTAAACAGGAAAATAAACTAGAGCTTGTCTTGATAACTATTAGGCCTACTTGAGTGTTGTCATACAAATGTGCGTTTTTTAGAATAACAAAAAATGCATTTTGCGGTATAAAAAAAACCTGGATGCCTAGAACCACTTCAGGTGCCTGAAAATTAATATTCTAAATAATAAAATGTAAGTACTTCTAATTTAAGTATCAAAATGGCTTAAATAGTGAAAAATATGTTGTAGTGTTTAAAAACTAGGGTCTGCCACTTTAATATATTTTTTTGTTTCTTTACAGAGTTCCAACGTCGACCAGATCGCTACAAGCAAAGCTTGGTGATTGTGACTGGTAGAGGGCGCCACAGTCAGGGGGGTGTCCCCAAGGTGCGACCTGCAGTTGCAAACTTCCTCAATAATGCTAAATACAGGTAGGTGTTTTGTCTTTTTAATTTGATTGTGGGGTAAGTTAGCAGAGGTATAATAATGTTAATACTGAATAGCATTCTTGGACATCGCCTAGTATTGAGGTAAAGACCATGTGAATGGTCCCTTAATTTACAAATGACCCAAAAGACAGATTTTAAATTGATAGTTAAAAATGCATGTCGTGTGTAATAGTCAGTTCAGTATGTGTTCTTACTGAAGCAAGATCTAGTGAATATGGTGGGAGACATGAATATGGTGGGAGACGTGAATATGGTGGGAGACATGAATATGGTGGGAGACGTATCAATTCATGATAGATTAGTTTTGTCCCCATACATACACACACATGCATGCATACACAATCTACCAAATCCAACCAATAATATTGAAGGTTGTTTTGTGTATTTCATGTAGTTTATGTTGGTTAGTTGGAGAGAAACCGTTTAAGAACAACACAAAATTCCAGAAAACTATGCAATATTTATATCAAAAGGTAGAACACTTGCGGGTGCTAACTAGATATTAACTTACATGTACTTGCATTTCTTGCTACTGTAGAATAATGCCGTGATGCATCGTCACATGCAGTAATTAAGGATTTTGGACATTTAAAAAAATGCTGGTTTAGTAAAAGCAAAAGTATAATTTCCTATGTTTTAAACTGAGACTAATGCTTTTTCTTTTTGTCTTTTTATTTAAAGATACACAGAGGATCAGGTTGGAATTTTCAAAGTTCAGCTCCGTTATAGATCCACTGTTCAGTGATTCAACGTGTGGATCAAGTGAAGCCATCAGACTATTAGTAGGAGAGATACCCACCTGTTGTGATACCAAGTGACAGTGGAGAAACTCCTGTCTTCATCTTACATGACACTAGATTCACTGGATTCACACCGACACCTTTACGGTTATTAGTACAGGAACAATTGTTTTTATGTTGTCAAGAGAGAGTAATAACAAGTGTCAAATTAGTTTCATAAATTTTATAGGGGAGGTTCGGCTATTTGCGGACACTTTTGGCATTCACTATATCTATTGCTTTATAACCACATGGTTGAAACTTATTTATATTCTGTCAGTTGAGAGCAAGAAAGGTGTCAACTGCTATTAAAACAGATTTGCAGGTGGAACATTCTTGCTCTCAAACTGGTTTTCTCTTCTTGCTCTCAAACTGGTTTTCTCTTCTTGCTCTCAAACTGGTTTTCTCTTCTTGCTCTCAAACTGGTTTTCTCTTCTTGCTCTCAACCATTCTCTCTTGAAGACCTTTATTTGTCACTCAACATTTGATGTGTATTTTTGTGCTGGGGTGTCGTTAAACATTATTCATTCATTCTCACTCTCTCTTCATGTGTATTAATGTCAGCGATTGGTTAAACGTTTTGGGGTTTTTAATTTAAAGGAAAGCAAGGATAGCTTATTAAAGGAATTGTAGAAAGTTGCTGGAGGGGGGGGGGGTGGGTGGGGGGGGGAGATACTGTTATGAGGGACCATGTATCAGTGTTCCTCTGGGAACTGGTCTAGCAGATGGTGGTGCTTCTCTCGGAATAGGCAACCTGGGCGTGTTGCTAGTCATTCCTGGAGGTACGAATGCAAACAGAGGTGGGACCGATGGAATTCGTTACCTGGGGAATAATGGAACTTTTGGCATAGATGTGGGGGGGAAGGTAAGTGTCCAAGCCACCCCTTCTCTATGGATGCTTATGAGTTGTCTTTTTTTTTATCGGTACATCGATAGTGAACACATCTTTCTGTATTATTATCCTTTGTCACGGAATCCTGGCCAAAGTCGATAGTTCCTTAGCATCACAGATCACTGCTTTACACAGCTGCTAATGTTTTGGATTTGATAACTGTGCTCTCGCCACTGACAAGTGGAAGAATTAGGCCAACCATGGTAAGCCCTCCTAGGGATGCCCGTCACAAACCCATGCAGGTGATGTTGGTAACAACAACCAGAAAGCCGGCATCCGTCAGCAGTGGCATGTACGGCTCCCCGAATCACATGGAACAGGAACCGTGAAGCCACATCTCAAGTTGGTTCTGACAAGGTGGGAAGACGTACCACCAGGGATGCAGGTGTTAGGTAACCTCCCAACGTATTGTAACAACACAGTATGGGTGCATCCGTCAAAACACTGAACTAAACAAATCCCCGAATGTTTTCAGACTAGTACACCAAAGAAGTGTTAGTTCAGTTAGGAAACATATAGCCAAGTGCAGTGCAAGGCAAATGTTACCCAGACAAAAGTTCCAGCACCAGTGCATGTTAAAAGTGCAAAGTCTTAGCAAGTCCTCACCTGTTGAAACGATAGACATCTCTGTGTGCAGTCTATAAGTCAACAGTAGTTCAGCAACGACGAGAACGGCTAGTATTCACCAAATCTGCGCAGCCACCACAGGACCCAGATGATGGAAGCCCTCAACATCCTCCGTGGAGACATCCCGCAAGTAGTAGTTCGCGAAAATAGAATCCGTCGCCCAAAAACAACCAGTATGTGCTGAATGGGTGTGTTACATGGTGGCGGCCAGTGCATGCAATTCATGCGGATTGGAAGCTGAAGGTGCAGGCAAACCTTCCTTCTGGTATGCAGACAGGATCGTAGACTGGATCCACGTAGATACCATATTCTTGGTAATGTCTTTTAGGTGACTTTGGTGACAGGAAAGGAACAACCTGGAACGGCATTGACAGAACGAGCGAGTCCTCTCGATGTAATAATGCAAAGCTCTCACCGAACATAAGGATAAGTCTTCCACATCGTCCGGGCCCCACAATGGACGATAAGGCTTGTACCACGTAGGAACGAGGAGCTTGATCGGGCAGCTGATTCTTAGCCACAAAGTTCATAAGGAGACCCAAGGTAACGGAACTTCAGTCACGGTGAAACCAGATCAGGTCCACATCTAGGGCATGAATCTCGGAAACCCGTGCAGCTGTAGCGAAACCCAACAAGAAGACAGTCTTCCGAGTTAATGCCTCTAGGGATGACTGTTCGATAGTTTCATATGGTGCTTATGTCAAAGACCATAAAACCAGATTCAAGTTCTACTTCAGTGGATGAAAGCGATGGACTTGATCTTCTAGCTTAAATCCCTTGATCATCTTATGTATCTCAGGGATGGTAGATAGCTTCGTAGTAGTGGCTGGATCACGAACCGTAGCAATCACAGACACGTACCCTGCAATTGTCGACCCCTTGAGCTTCAACGACATACGAAGATACATCAGGAAGTTAGCAAGTCGAGGCACTGGAATAGACTGAGGTCATAGTTTCTGCCAGATACACCATCGGTGGAAACACAGCCATCTGATACTCATTTCAGACATGCCCACCCCAAAATAATTTGTGTTGTTGTTCCTTTACAGGGCAAATGTGTACCTTTTAAAAATAAGGTGTACTTTAGTCCCTACCCCCCCCCCCTCCCCTAAACAAATTTAATAATAATAATAATAATAATAAATGGAATCAGACAATTTCAGATTGTAATTTTAATACTTTTGAAAAAAATTTAAAAGTGATATTGGAATAGAAAGTAGTATTAACATTTCACCTGTGTGTCAGAACTATCTGTAAATCACTCATAATTATTTCAGGTTTTTGAGTTTTTCAAGTTTGTATAATTTATAAGTCTGTTATTAATACGAAAGTTATTTAATGAACTGGCTCTTGAAATACAAAAAATAAATAAATAAAATTCCTGTACAAAAGAACACTTTAGCATTAAGTTGGTTCCGTCTTTTTTCTTCTTTTTACAAGGAACTATTATAAGCAGATTTCAGCTTGGCAAAGACTTTCTTGGTATAGCTGGTGTGATGATTTTGTCAGAATATTATGTTCACAATTACTCAAACCTCCCCAACAATAGACCTACTGGTGTGATGATTTTATCAGAATGTGATGTTCACAATTACTCAAACCTCCCCTAGAATAGACCTGCTGATGTGATGATTTTATCAGAAAGTGATGTTCACAGTTACTCAAACCTCCCCTACAATAGACCTGCTGGTGTGATGATTTTATCAGAATGTGATGTTCACAGTTACTCAAACCTCCCCTACAATAGACCTGCTGGTGTGATGATTTTGTCAGAATGTGATGTTTACAGTTAATCAAACCTCCCCTACAATAGACCTGCTGGTGTGATGATTTTGTCAGAATGTGATGTTTACAGTTAATCAAACCTCCCCTACAATAGACCTGCTGGTGTGATGATTTTGTCAGAATGTGATGTTTACAGTTAATCAAACCTCCCCTACAATAGACCTGCTGGTGTGATGATTTTGTCAGAATGTGATGTTTACAGTTAATCAAACCTCCCCTACAATAGACCTGCTGGTGTGATGATTTTGTCAGAATATTATGTTCACAATTACTCAAACCTCCCCTAGAATCTGCTGGTGTGATGATTTTATCAGAATGTGATGTTCACAGTTAATCACACCTCCCCTAGAATAGATCTGCTGGTGTGATGATTTTGACAGAATATCATATTCACAGTTACTCACACCTCCCCTAGAATAGACCTTGCTGGTGTGAAGATTTTATCAGAATGTGATGTTCACAGTTACTCACACCTCCCCTACAATAGACCTGCTGGTGTGATGATTTTGTCAGAATGTGATGTTCACAGTTAATCAAACCTCCCCTACAATAGACCTGCTGGTGTGATGATTTTGTCAGAATATTATGTTCACAATTACTCAAACCTCCCCTAGAATAGACCTGCTGGTGTGATGATTTTGTCAGAATATTATGTTCACAATTACTCAAACCTCCCCTAGAATCTGCTGGTGTGATGATTTTATCAGAATGTGATGTTCACAGTTAATCACACCTCCCCTAGAATAGATCTGCTGGTGTGATGATTTTGACAGAATATCATATTCACAGTTACTCACACCTCCCCTAGAATAGACCTTGCTGGTGTGAAGATTTTATCAGAATGTGATGTTCACAGTTACTCACACCTCCCCTAGAATAGACCTTGCTGGTGTGAAGATTTTATTAGAATGTGATGTTCACAGTTACTCAAACCTCCCCTACAATAGACCTACTGGTGTGATGATTTTGTCAGAATGTGATGTTCACAGTTACTCAAACCTCCCCTACAATAGACCTACTGGTGTGATGATTTTGTCAGAATATTATGTTCACAGTTACTCAAAACTCCCCTACAATAGACCTGTTGGTGTGATGATTTTGACAGAATGTGATGTTCACAGTTACTCAAACCTCCCCTACAATAGACCTACTGGTGTGATGATTTTGACAGAATGTCATGTTCGCAGTTACTTAAACCTCCCCTAGAATAGACCTGCTGGTATGACGATTTTGACAGAATTTTATGTTTGCAGTTACTCAAACCTCCCCTAGAATAGACCTGTTGGTGTGATGATTTTATCAGAATGTGATGTTCGCAGTTACTCAAACCTCCCCTAGAATAGATCTTGCTGGTGTGACGATTTTGTCAGAATGTGAATGATTAAAAAAAAATGGCAAATGTTTTTTAATGTAACCCTTCAGACAGCTGTAACTTATATTAAATTCACCAGATCATGCACATTGTCATATAAAGACATGGCATAAAGTCATCGTTTTTTATGTGATGTTTAACGCACCATTTATTTTTAACCAACCTTTGATATGCACTTGTAAGAAGCTGGGGGGAAAAACCCACTTCTTAGAAATACTGGTATTGTAATTTATGCACTGTATGATTTTTTATTATCATTGTGAGATATATATATGCTAGGAATGACTAGCAGAAAGTACTTATGCAACTAGTCGGTAACATAATTTACATACTCATATTGAGATTATATTTGTATTTTATTGCTGCTGGCAACCGTATAAATTTGTTATTTGTTTTGAATCAGTTGTGCCTTTAGCTCACTAGCAGACGACAACAGCATATAATGAACCTAGTGTTAGTTTTGTTTGTACTAGTGGAGCATGCATGTGGAGAGTGAGTGAGTGTTTTTGTGAGATACATATATGTATATTAAGGGTAGGCCTACTTAGTCTTGTAAATGTTTTAAAATGTTTACAATATGTCTGGTTGAAACATAGTTTTAGAGCTGGGCGGTATATTGTATATACTGTTCGGTATTGGTATCATATCAAGACCGATTTACAATACTGAGTAAATCTCAAAATACCCTAATTTTGGTATTGAAAATGTTTTCCTCGCCTTTTAGTAAAGCACTAAAAATATATCCAACGATAGCAAATTGGCCGAAAAGAAGACCGGATGGGCATTGTTTTTCCTCAGAATCGACAGTAAAACAGATGAGTCTTAACTGGGGCATGCATTTAAAGCCGAGTATAAAAATAAATACTGTTCGATATGTGTATATCGGTATTGTGTCAATACCGTACCAATACCGAGGTAAATCGGCCCAAAAAATATGATCCTGGAATTTCAATACCACTCAGTTCTGCTTAGTTTCTTGCTTAGAATGATAATTTGTGTACTTTGATGTCTTGTTAAAAGTACATAGATGCTCACGAAAATAAGAGCTTTTGCAATTGCATCATTACCGTTACGAATAATCATACTGGGCCGAATTTACAAAGCCTCTTTATGTCTTACATTTGGGCAACTACATGTATGTATATTTACAATGCTTTAACACCTGTGGTTAAGAAAAACGGGCTACATAACGGTACTGATCGTTAGCTAGTTTCGCAGATGGGCATGGTTAGTCACTAGGGATGGCAGCGTTCTCAGAAGTGTTTTTATTTATTTTTTTATTTTTATTATATATTAGCCCCGGAATCTGTTACATGTAGCATACCTTCTAATCGTAAAGAGTGGAAAGTAAATTATTGTGATGATCTATCACTATTCGTAACAGTAAACAGTGGCAGATCTAAGGGGTCCCACTCCACCTCCCCCAAATTTTGGAGGGAACAATTATATATATATATATATATATATATATATACCGGTATACACACACACATATATATATACACATATATATATATATATTTTTTTATTATTATTATTTCAGTTGGAGAACTTTTGTGCCTCACAGTGTTATAATAGGGCCAAAAAGCTACCTTTATATGGGGTAACGTACCATTAAAAATGGGCATTAATTTTATTTACTGTTTAAATATGATTATGAAAATCCATCATATGCGATTATGTGGGATAAAAACGTTCATGCAAGGTGGTGAAAATTTTAACCTGGGTCGAGGCTTGCCATGTTCCAGGATCGAAATATCCAACATCCAGGGTGTACCTTTTCTATCCCTACATGACTGCATAGTATGGATTCTTTTTCTCTCAACCATTCGGTAAATAAACCATTATTCTATTATTTTACTATTATTTTATGTATTATAAAGATGGCCAAAAAAGTGACTTTTTATTATAAATACAGTGAAACCCCTCTAAACCAGACATCCACGAGACCACGTTTTTTGTCCAAGTGTTCAGGGGTTTATATTGACACAAAAGCTTTTGTTGTACTCGTCGTTTGTTTCCGCTGGTGTCCTATTCATATTCAGCCTTATATATATCTATTGGAGATTTATTCAACAGGTAATGTTCCAATAAAGAAACTTTGACTTAAGATATTTTAATGTTTGCTTATATACTTTTAATGATTGTAGGTTTATCATCGAGTAACAATTCAATATGGCAACATTTAGCTGGACGTTCAATGTTGAAAATCAATATGGTAATGACATGCTACTGACATCTTTTTGACACCGCAAAGCTAACATTACTTTTGCCTGCTCTTTATTTTGCTAAATAAATGGTTTTAGAATAAAATCAAAGGAAGACATTAGATTGTTTTGTTGATCTTTGAAGCAAACTATAAACATGTTTGTGAAGAATATCAAAGCGACCAGTTGATCTTTAATTTTCCGGTTTTCAGAGGTACAATTTGCACCAAATAAAGAGTTAGGGACTGAATTCGTCCAGTGTTCAGTTTAGAGAGGTTTCCGGTTTAGAGAGGTAAATGTTAGTGTTAAAAGATGTGTAAATCACGGGACTGTGGAAAATGTCCGGTTAAGAGAGGGTCTGGTCTTGAGGGGTTTCACTGTACTGCTATATCATATTTACTGCATTTGTTTTATGTGTTAAATAAAGTTTTAATACTACAAATTAACAAACGTAACTTTTACAATGTAGATTTTAATAACAAAATATCAGTTATTGGTATCCGATGACCACAGCAGCAATTCTCATTAATATGATATAATGTATTTGCAGTGATGTGGTACTACAACAAGTGTGAACAGTATCAAAATTTACAAATAAATTTGTTTTCCCCCCCCCCCCCCCCCTCTTCTTGTTCGATTGCAGGATAAAGGTTGGGGTTTTTTGTTTTTGTATTGTTTTTGTTTTTCTGATAAAAGATACCGGTTTTATTCTGCTCAAGCCCAATGATGCGTTTCGCCTATAAACAGCGTTAAAAGAGCCATGAGATGGCTTATGAAATACAGAAATAGCCGTTTTTCATGAGATAGATCGGTCTTTTTATACCGAAGGATGAGAGAAATTGTGATTATGCAGCTGTGAAATGTTCTTTGTATTTTTATTACATTATATATATATTTTGTACAACAAATATCTTTTTTAAGCTATTAATATATATGAATAATTTCTTATGTTGATTATTCCCAAAGAAATAAAATTATTTATTTAAATATTTCCTTGTTTTGTTTTATTTTATTTTTAACAATTTTATGGATATAAAATTTTTAACTTCTCAGCAATTATTGTTACAGTAGGCCTACCATTTGATTTCATCACTAAATAATACATTTAAATAAATACAAAAACATTAAATCATAAAGTGGATATACATGTAGATAATTTTGTGGATTGGGAAGCAAGCTATGCACCTCAGATTTTAACCTAGAAGCAAATATTACAAACTGAAAAGTAGTTGGAAGAAAACTGACTCGATTAAAACTTACAAGACTCGTAACTCGAAACCTTTTCATCACAAACTGTGGATGGCTAGAGATCAACATGAATAAAAGCTGATTTTTATTATCATTTTTTAAATATTTTTATTCTGGGTATATCTGAAATACCAGTACTCTCATAAATAAGATGGAAAGCAAAAGATGCTTGTGCTTTTTATCATCGGAAAGCACATGGTGCATTTTGAGTGGTATTTGCTGCCGGTGTAATAGCCCAAACTATACCCGGGGTATAAAACAGGCTAGCCCAGAATATACCTCTCTAGTCTGTATTTCAATGTCCAGAGGTGGTCCCTCCCCCCCCCCCCCCATCATAATTTATATATTTTGGGCTAGAGAATATCGAAAAATCTTCAAAATGACTAATCTGTGATAGTTTTATTTTTAAAGTGTTTATTATTATTATTTATTTATTTTGTGTACAGGTAGTAATAAAAAATTAGGGTTGGGGGTATAAAACAGTCTAGCCCACTTTAACCCTGGGTATAGGTTAGCGGGGGGGGGGGGTGTGTATATTTTGGGCTGTTACACCGGCTTCCATGTGAATTTCAAGCCTTGATCAAAATAATATCAAAGGTTGTGGTACGTACTGTTTTGTATGTAGGGAAAATACATATAAAAAATCTATTGTTGCTAAATGGGGAAAATTTAGTGGGTTTCCTCCAAGACTAATAGCCAAAATTACCAAATGTTTGATATTCCATAGCCAATGATGAATAAATCAATGTGCTCTAGTGGTGTCATTAAACAAAAAAAAACTTTTTAATCAAAATAATTCTAAATCAACTTAAGCTAAAAATAAATGAAACATCTGACCGTGTTGTCTTCCAAAACTTTACTGGTACACATGAAATTTTTTACAACATGATCTTTGGTGAATGTATTAAATATTCCATGAAATATGTTTGCCATTTTGTTTTCACAATTTTTATTTAAAACATTTCAAGTATTGCATAATTTCCAGAGTCCACCACACATACACGTTTTGACGAATCTCTGTTCCCATGACTTCATGGTCGTCGTTTTTGCCGTCATATTCGCCAATGAGAGGGCACCGCACCTGCAACACTCTCGAACTCCATTCAGCGACCTAGAACCCAGATGGATATGTCTGATGGCATCGTGTTTCTGTGTTGTCTCCACGATACCATCGGGCATGTACATGCACCGTTCCCGCTTTGTCTCGCTCAGGAAATCTGGCTCCACGCCCAGAGAGAACATCTGTGGGAAATCCTGCCCAAAGATGGCGTAGCTGCAGTTCTCCTCCCCGTAGCTCTGCTTCATGTTGGGCACGGACAGTTTGTTGGGGAGTTCACAGCACTCGTCCATGAGTCCTTCGTCGTACTCCAGACTGCCCCCGTCCTGACAGTACAGCCAGACGCGGGTGAGCAGCTTGTAGATGATGGCCAGGACGTCAACGTGCGAGGTGGACGAGAAGTGCGGGAGGCAGGCCGGGTTGATGAGGCCCCAGATGCGGATGATGATGACGAGTTCCCTGAGGGTGGTGAGAATGAGTTCGTCTTTGAGGAGGGATGCGCCCCGGAAGCCGGAGTACGTCCGGTACAGAGGGATTGCTGACAGAAGATGAAGGGCAAAGTCTGTCACCCACTGAGTGAACGGTTGGAGGGACTGGAGAGTGGCTGAAAAAAAAAGAAGAAAGAAAATGTGGAGTGTTTTCTCTTTTATAGATACATTACCTGTCCTCAACACAAGTGCACCTCCCCCCACTAGTTGTTTGGTCCAAACATCGAATAGTGTGAGGGAGGAGGTGCACTTGTGTTGAGGACAGGTAATGTTGAAAAGAAAAAAGAGATCTTGTATCTTTCAAAAGTTTTTGTTATTTTATCACCTGTGGAGTAAAATGTGGACATCTAAGAGTAGTTAGTTAAAAGCAAAAACTGAAAGCTATGTCTTGTATGAAAATGAGTGACTGGAGAGTGGCTGAAAAATAGAATGAAAAACAAAAAGTCTTAAATCTTTTTTTAAAAATTATGGTTAAACATATTTCTTATGAAATGAAATGTGGACATCCAGGTATGGTTATCTAAAAGCAAAACATTTAATAAAAATTATACATCAACTCCATGTCTTAAATAAACTGAAAATGTTATGGGCAAGTGAAACAATTTCAACTGTACAATGGTTCAGCGGTATACATTTTTTGTTACACATTGTTTAAACAATTGATCAACAATTCCATTAGCAGCAAGGAGTCTTTTAATATGCATTTTCTCATATGACCACACATACACGTACCATTGGCTTCAACATACTGGCTGGGGTAGGAATAAATGAATGACTGATTAATGACACAATACATCAGTAATTGGGTGTCGAACAAAGATTAAGTACATGAAAACACTTAATAACAAATAGCATCAACATAAAAACTGAATCCAGTGTAAAGAGCTGTGAAAAAAACTATTAGTTTGGGGCAGGAATGAACTACCGATGGCATCAATTCTATGATCTAAGAATCGCCAGTGAGCCCTCTACTGACAGCTAAATTTCGCCACTAGTTCAAAGGCATGGACCAAATGCTACCTGGCTTCATATTTCTAAACGATTTGAAACTCACTCTCTGTACACTTTTCTTTTTTGATCACCTCCATGATAAACTCGTCTGTGTCCAGATTGGCCAACACACTGTCCAGGTCCGTGTCGAGGTGGGTCGTGCAAATGTTGGACAACTTCTCAGAGGGACTCTTTAAAAAACAAAATCACAGAAACTGACATTCTTGGAGGTTATAAAATTATTATTAAAGGGATTTCTTTTGAAAGCTGAATAATAATGACACTTCCCACAAAAATTATTTCTTAAGTTTTGTTTTGAAATGTAAAGGTTATACCTTGAATAACTTGCCTCTAAGAAATAATTTTATTTATAAACAACAAAATTAATTTTATTGTGAAATCTTTAGAGGTGATATCACAGTTTTAGTATATTTTGTTTATCTATAACTTTGACTTGAGGCAAAAAATATTTGTTTTACTTTTAATTTTGTCCCCAGAATTTTGTAGGAAGTCTCTTTTTATGTCAAGTGGCAGCACATTTCTATGTTGTTACTCTTGAGTTAATTACTCAAAGATTATATGTGGAATACAATAATTAACTAGCAGTTAATTATCGCAAATAAAATGTAAAATTAGCAAAATATGGTACCTGTACTTACAACTACAATAATGCACCTTTAAAGGCCTGTCCTGAGTGTGCAGCCTTTTTTTTACAAGTAAAATGAAATATTAAATATATTTTCATGTTTGTAGCAATCGTTGTTCATTTTCTTCATAATAAATATTTTTTCATACACACGAAGTTATTGGAAGGTAACATCTGTTTGGGTTACTACAACCATTAGGATGACAACAAACACCTTGTTTATACAAATATTGATATTCTAAACAGGAAAATATCTTTAATATATAATTTTAGTCATCAAAAAGGATCCGTCGGAGAAAATCCTCCACATTTTTCCATTAGCAGCAAGGGAGTTTGATTGCATGACCAAAGCACCTTGGGTGAATCTTTAATGCTAAATTAACTGCAAATGGTCTGATAATTATGTTTTAATATTTACATGCACCATAACAATGTTTACCCACTTAAAGCTGAAATATTGAGAGGTGCAAATGTCTTACAGAAATTTTATTTCACAATGGTAATCATTATTTCCTAATAATGTCAAGTCAGTGTAATATAGGAGCAAGAGTTTTAGATGAATTTGTTTCTATTTATTAACAAAATAAAATTATTTTGAAAAACCAAGAACTTTAAATTATTCACCAACATCATACATATATATATATTTATCAATTATTTATTTCACAATGGTAATCTTTATTTCCTAATGATGTTGAGTTATTGTAATAAATCAGATATATGTTTATCAATATGCTCCCTTCGTTCTATAAATCACACCTTAAAACCAGATTACGTTTTAGTTGGTACATTGTGTTGGCAACGATTTCATTTCTACTTCAAAACTTTAATTTGTGACTCACTTTATCAGTTGCGGCCACAACCTTGGGACGCAGCATTCCCTTGAGGACTGACGATATGGCATAGAGTGAGAGTTTGGCGTGACAGTCGGCCGCTTTCTGGTGACCGCCTGGCACACAGCTGTACAGGCCGATCTTCAGTCGGATGAGTCGCACACGCATCAACTCCTGCATCGAGATGGGCTGCTTCTGGAAGTCCTCCGACAGGCGCCGGCAGATCCGGTCTATCATACCTGAACAAATAGTATTATACTCGATGACTGGACACGTAGTACATAAATTCAGAGATATCACTGTTCATCTGGACCAGTGAATACAAGAGGAATCATTTTTCAGACAGATTATGAACAGCCCTCTATGTTAACTTTTATGTCCAGAAGCCAGATGGCATCTACTTCTATGTTTTAAGATGCCAAATAGCAAAATTAGGAGCCATGGTTATGTGTGTAAGTATGTATGTGTGTATGTAGGTTGTGTGTGTGTGTGTGTGCGTGTTTGTGAGTCGAAGTGTGTGTGTGTGTGTGAATGCGCATGCACCAGAGGACAACCATATAAAATGAAAAATTGGTTACAACGTAGAGGGCTGATGTATGCATGTGTGTGTGCGTGTGCATGCACCAAAAGGCAACCATATAAAATGAAAAATCGGTTGTAACGTAGAGGGCTGATGAAATATATCATTTAAAAGCAAATATTTCGTCAATAAAGTTGTTTGCTGTTTGTAACGTGCAAACACCTCAACACACTTTATAAAGTAAGGCTGCTTGATGCCTAACACATGTATATTTTGACACTTGGTGGAAAATGAATGAAGAAATGCAAAATCAGTGCAAGATAAACATAAATGAAACCACTGAGGCAGGTGTTCCATCCTCGTGCCACACATTACCTGGACTGATGATGAGGAGGACGTCCCACCAGTCGTTGCCGGTGTTGACGATGTACTCCAGCAGATGGACAAGGGCGCCGGGCATCAGCTGTATGGGTCCGTCCCGAGTGTTCACCACCTGGAATACGAACGCCCGACTGCCGCTGATCCCGACCAAACCGGACCCCGTCCATGTCTGGACGACGGTCGACAGATACGGAACCCGGGACACCTTCTCCATGTCCAAATTCGGAATGTGGTGAACGCCGACCAGACTGTCAAGATTACAGGCGAAGATCACCTGATACGAGTACCGATTCATCACCTTGATGGAGCCGTCCTTGTAGGCCGCGGCGAAGTATGACACGAATCCGAGCGGATCGGCCGAGCTCCTGGCCAGCGGGATGATGGGTTTGGCGATGCCCGTCAGTATGGAGTTGTGGGTGATGGTGGTCGTGTGCACCCACCTGGGCGTCTTGTACGCCACTTCCTGGCCTGTCTGCTGCTTCTGGAACATGCGGTGCAGCGACAGCGCCTGGTCCACCAGCTGCCACACCTCGATGCAGCTGTAGCCCTGGCCGCCGCACGCCACCAGCAGCGTGTCGCTGCTCTCGTGGTTCATGAAGCTGAGGTTGGTGATGTGCAGCGCCTGGCTGCCATCGTCGTTGTTGGTGCCATTGTAGTCCATCTGGCTCTTCATGTAGAGGCTGGCGCTTGCCTCGCACTGCACTGCGCACTGGCCCTGCTGGAGCGAGATGCGCACCGTGAAGCACTGGATGGTGGACGACATGAGCCCGTCGCTCGTGGCGACCAGGATCTCGCCCGAGCTGGCGAACGAGATGTCGGCCTCTGACAAACGCAGGTGAAACGGAGCGAGGTTCTCCTCGGCGGTGATCAGCTGTTTCTCTCGGTCGAAGATGAGCCCAACACAAATCTGTAACATAACGAAACCAAATGAAAATTAAAATATTATATAGAGGCTATTTCATGGGGGGTTTTATTTCTCGCTGCAGCCAGTGCACCACGACTGGTACATCAAGGGCTGTGGTATGTGTTATCCTGCCTATGGGATGGTGCATATAAAAGATCCCTTGCTGCTAATCGAAAAGAGTAGCCCATGAAGTGGCGACAGCGGGTTTTCTCTCTCAGTATCTGTGTGATCCTTAACCACATGTCCGACGCCATATAACCGTAAATAAAATGTGTTGAGTGCATCGTTAAATAAAAACATTTCCTTCCTTCACGGGTTTTCTCTAATACAATTTTTATGGCAACGAGTGATATGCGAAAATAATAAGTGATAATAAGTTAATAATCTACAGGGTTCGTACACTCTGTTATCAATTGTATTGCATGACTTTACATAACTTTCTAAAGGTAATTTCCTCAACCATTTTTTAAATATAAATTTCAAGGATTTTTCTGTGACCATATCCATACGTTTTACAATATTTTGACATGAACTGCCACTTTTCTTTTTAACTTTAAACGGGGGAAAAAAACAATTTAAAACCAATTTTCATTTTCCATTATAAAAAAACAAAAATCCATTTTCAGGTAGGTCTGAGCAACTTTTAAAGAGGGAAACTATCTGTTAAAATTGGGGGAAATTATCTTTCATGAGTTACCAAAACTAACAGTACTGGCAGCTGTACAGCACAATGAGAAGTCCTACCAGTCCTGTAGCCGTGACCGCCACCCAGCCATCCAGCGACTTGCTGCCAAAGTGAGCCATCGTGGGGCTGAACTTGGCTCGGGGAAACTTCTCTCCAAAGAGAATACACTCGCGTTTGTCGGGGTTGAAAGGAATCTGCAGACCGTTGTGGATCCAGGCCAGAGCTAGTACCTCCTCCCCCTTCACGAACCTCTTGTACAAGACGCTCCACTTGTTCACCAGATGAGCCTGAAACACAGTACAGAGTATTGGTGGAGTGAATGTGTAAGTTACTGCTGGTTAAGGAAGTAACAGATTTGGAAAGAAAGAAAGAAAGAAAGAAATGTTTTATTTAACGATTCACTCAACACATTTTATTGACGGTTATATGGCGTCAGACATATGGTTAAGGACCATTTCGACTTCAGTAAGGAAGAAAATGTTCTCTTTAACGACGCACTCAACATATTTTATTTACGGTTATATGGCGTCGGACCACACAGATATTGAGAGGAAACATGCTGTGGCCACTTCATGGGCTACTCTTTTCGATTAGCAGCAAGGGATCTTTTATATGCACCATCCCACAGACAGGGTAGTGCATACCATGGCCTTTGCTATACCAGTCATGGTGCACTGGCTGGAAGGAGAAATAGCCCAACGGGCCCACCGACGGGGATCGATCCCAGACCTAACAGATTTGGAATCTGTTTGTTAATGTATGCAGCTACTGTCCTGAGTTTCACTGGGTTGATCGATCATCCGTGACAGATTTCTGTTCTTTTGCTTTGTCTCAACCAGTGCTACACATGACTTCTACATGAAGGTTTTGGTGCTTATGTACTGTCAAGACTATGGGAAAGTGCATATAAAAAAAAAGAGTTTTTTTATTAGGAGTAGCCTATGTGGTGAGAAACAGCTCATCCCTCCTTCCCACTCTAAAGGACAGCATATGTCGGAGCCTTTGATTTACTGGAGCACTGGTTGGAATGGGACAAACCCAACAGGTCCAACAAGGGTGATCAATCCTATGAACATTTACATGCAAGCACCCTATGCTAACTTCCATCAATATGTCCGTGAAATGCTCAAGTCCTTCAGTAACATTAATTCGTATCAATGTGATAAATTATTTTAAAATTGAAATCTTAATTATCATTGATTTTTATTTTTTAGTACAATGCAGGGCTCTGAAAATTGTAAGAGCGAGAGTTTCGTTCATGTTTCGCTCGCGTAAATATACTTTTGCATAACCCATTTTTCGTTCGTGCATTGAAGTTATGACATCTTTTGCATGATCATGATGGATTACGTTAAAAACAAAATTGGTTATCTGAATTTGTTTTTTGTGTAACCCATAAATGGTTTACGCAAATGTTAAATTTTTAGAGCCCTGTAATGTCTGGAATGCTAAAGATTCTAATGTTCATTAATTCGTATTAACCATCACTATGACCTTCGAACATGCTAAAAACATAATGTCCAGTGATTGTACCTCCATGTGCCAGACTTCAAACATCCCTTCGCAGTCGACAATGAGCAACTTGCTTCCACTTGGATCCCACACGATGTGGGAGATGGGGTTCATGGACCGCTTCACTATGAACTCCTCCCATGGCTTGTCCAAATCCAGCACACATGCTTCGTACTCAATGTCAAACGGACAGTGACTGAAAGAGTATGTATAAAGAGTATAGCAGTTACAACAAATTACTCAATATTTAAAACGGGGGTGGGATTGTTGGGGTTGAAGGGGAATGATTGAGCATGGTGGTGTCATGGTTAAGCCATCGGATATAAGGATGGTAGGTACTGGGTTCACAGCCTGGTACAGGCTCCCACCCAGAGGGAGTTTTAATGACTCGATGGGTAAATGCAAGACCACTACACCGACTTCTCTCTCACTAACTAACACTAACCCAGACAGACAGTTCAGATAGTTGAGGTGTGTGTGCCCAGGACAGCTTGCTTGAACCTTAATTGGATATAAGCATGAAGATAAGCTGAATTGAATTGAAATTGATTCAGAACATTTAACATTACATTCAATATATTCTTATTTGTAATAACAAATAAGGTTATCACAGTCTATTTTAAACAGAGTTACAGAGTACGACCTGCTTATCAATTTATTTATTTTCTGCCATGAAACATTCATTCATCATATTCATCATTCAATATCAATCTTCATCATTTCCTGCACCAACCTGTTGACTCCATGTATTAGCCGATTATCTTTCTGGAAAGTACAATGTGTATACAGGGCTTCTAGATTATGGTAGCCCCACTCCCATGGCTAGTGATATTCAATATTGGGCTAGTAAATAACTACTATTGCCATGCCCGATGGCTAGTGAATTTAAAAAAAAAAAATTGTCAAATGTTGCAGTTAAGTCTTTTTGTAAATGTGAATATCCTGGCCCAACCCCAAACTTAGTGTTTTTAAGCTCTATCTCCCTTTTTAGGTGACATATCTGATTATTACTATTATTTAGTAAAATAAAGTAGGGCTACTAAATTTTTAATTGTGGCTAGTAAATGTTTAAAATCATTGACCCCATGGCTAGTAAATTTTAAAACAAAATCTTGAAGCCCTGGGACTTCTAGGCTTTAAAAGCTTATACCCAGCAATATACGGTAATGATAAATGACCAATATGCCTCCCATTAATCCATACCTGTGCCGTCACACTATTGTTCACTGTAGATTATTTTTCAAGAACCCACAGCTGTGAACAATGCAATTTTAACTTCTGGCTCGTTTAGGTCAGGAATTTAAGCCCACAGTTGACTGAACTTGATAAACTTGACCAAAATTGATAAACTTTGATTGCTGCAATCTAGACCGCCCCATGCCTGCTAAAATTCCTGCACCATCCGCTGTTGAGAATTAGGTTAGGTCCAAATGGATCCTGTCATTTTAGGTTATTAGTTTTGTAAATACAGTGAAACCCCACCTACCGACCAGCACAGTTAGCGTAATTCAGTGGTGGATCCTCATTTGCTCTGAAAGAACCACAATATTATATTCACTTCTCTCTTAATGGCACCTCTACAATGTAGAAAAAAAAGAAAGAAAGAAATGTTTTATTTAACAATGCAATAAACACATTATATTTACGGTTATATGGTGTCAGACATATTGTTACGGACCACACAGATATTGAACACAGAGTAGTACATACCACAGCTTTTGATATACCAGTCGTGGTGCACTGGCTGGAACGAGAAATAGCCCAATAGCAACTGCCTTACCACTGGGCTACGTCCCACCCCCTACAATGTAGAGAACAGATTTAATTTGATTTTAAGAAATCCCACTTTCCATCATATACCACTACTCTGAATACCCACATTTCAACAAAATAATATAAAATGTACATCAAAATAAACAAGCACCCTGACAGTATGGTACTGCTAAAACAATTCATACCGGTACATGTCCCTGGGGCCGAAAAAAAAAAAATCATATCTCCTATGTTCAAGGGCAATAACTCTGTCAAAATGTGCAAATCCCCATGAAAGTTAAACTTGATCTGTAATTGCACATGATAAAGCTACAGTCATATATGAATATGGGTACACACAATTTCAGCTCAATATTTTGAGGCATTGCCAAAAAAAAAAGGTAGACAGATGGAGGATGGACAGACAAGAGGGACAAATGGAAACAAAACCTAGATAGTCCCCTCAAATTGCACTGGTGGGACTAAAAAAACACCTGGCTGGAATGCTATTCTTTACAAAGATTATTATAAAAAAAAAATTAATGTTTAATACCCACTACGACCTACAAAGAAACATATAATATTACATACAATGCACAGTACACTAAAGTCTTTTGGAGAGGGGTGGGACATAGCTCAGTAGTAAAGCGTTCGCTTGATGCACGGTTGGTCTAGTATCGATTCCCATTGGCCTATTTCTCGTTCCAGCAAGTGCTCCACAACTGGTGTAACAAAGGCTGTGGGATGGTGCATATAAAAGATCCCTTGCTGCTAATAAAAAAGAATAGCCCATGAAGTGGCGATTGCGGGTACCCTCTCTCAGTATCCATAACCATATGTCTGACGCCATATAACTGTAAATAAAATGTGTTGAGTGTGTCGTTAAATAAAACATTTTCCTTCCTTCCTTCTTTTGAGGCTTTACAATTTTCCACAAAACATCACAACATTTTAAGGGGGGGAGGGGGGAATAGTACAAACATGAACGTTGATAGCTTGAGAAATGATGACCCTGTAAGATGATGACGTGCAGTGCAAGAATGCTGCACAGATAACGAAATGGCTGTAATTAATTAGTGAAAATGTCACACTGTCCTGCCAGTATAAGTACACTTAGAACTGGATCCTGGGTAAACAAACCAGAGATATATCTTGCAGCTAAGTCACATACATGCACAAATGGAGACCGTGGAAAGATGATTTAAATAATAAAAAAGAGTTAGTTTATCAACAATTTCAAGAGCGTACAAACCATAACACATTTTCTGTTTGTTTTAAAGGTGCACACTGGCATTAAGCATTTTATTCCATGTTTTGCAAGCTTTTCAGGGTTCAGTACATCTAATCTAAATGTAAAATATATCTCCAAAAAAAATCCCAAAGAAGTAGGACTATTTTTGTTTACCAAACTTATGTACAAAATCAATATACATACATGTATACCATCTCTAAAATGAAAGTACCTACCAGTTTAATTTTATTCAGTTTTAAAATTGAACAGACAATGATTCATTCTAATTAATCTTGCCAATGTTGTGTTAACATTGGTACTCAAATTATGCAATGGAATAACAGCCTACTTGTACTTATGAGTGTCAAAATGGAAAATATATGACATTGTACACCCCATGCAACATAGACATATATATAGACCAGTGACTATTGCCAATTGATGGGCATCAAAGAATGGGGTAGAAAATGTTATATGGATGATCTATTCAAAATCATTAAATAATAAAACTATGCTCAGTCAAGACTGCTGCTTTAAAGTAAGTACTAGTTAGTAAACTGTACATTCAACCGGCATCGGTAGCACAGTGGTTAAGCCATCATACTACAGGCTGGTAGGTACAAGGTTCGCAGCCCGGTACCAGCTCCAACCCAGAGCAAGTTCTTAAGGGCTCAATGGGTAGGTGTAGGGCCACTACACCCTCTTCTCTCTCACTAACCAACTAACAACTAACCCACTGTCCTGGACAGACAGCCCAGGTAGCTGAGGTGTACGCCCAGTACAGCGTGCTTGAACCGTAATTGGATAAGCACGAAAATAAGTTGAAATGAATGAAATATTCAACCAGCTATTTTTAATAAGTAATTTGTTTAACATATTTGGATGTGTTGGCACCTTCGAATTGAGCAGAGTCCAATTCCATATTCATGTCCTGCCATTATGACTTTGAACATGCCTATATTTAGAGAATAACTAACGAGCTATGAGGAATTACGAATTATCTGTCCCGAGTGAATGAATGTTGTAAACCCGAGCCTTTGGCGAGGGTTTTACAACATTCATTTACGAGGGACAGATAATTCGTAACTCCTCGTAGCGAGTTGGTTATTCTCTTTATTACCCATTGTCAATTTTAACTGATTTTTAATGTAAAAATTCCTCTGCAGTCTACAACAAAGCCATCAGCCATTACGTCATATAATATTACGCGCATTACATGACGTAATGTAAGTGACGTCATAGCATTAACGATGTTCTTTATACAGCCAAATGTTTACAGTACAAAATAATACAACTGTATTTGCATTTGAAAATAATTATTTTTATATATTACTAAAGTCAATTTTTTTTTTTTAATCTGTGTAGATCGTATAACGTATGTGTAATCTGACTCATGAATGGAAACATTATATGAATGAAAGTGAAGTTCCGGCCATAGCAAGCAAGCAACCAAATGTCATGATTTTTAAGCCAGCCAATCGGTGGCTGTAGAAGCAATCTGCACACTGTGCAGAGATCGAAAAAATATTACCCCGTATATTTTAGCCCATATGGGTAATAAATCATAGTAGTTATTTCAAGCACAACAAACATTTACAATACATGCAATTAAATTTTACTTTTTGTTGTACCTAAGGCTTTTCTCTACATAAATGTGTAATGTAGGAAATAAATGATTAATTATGATTAAAATTAAATGTTTGTAAACTACCTTTTGCACCAATACATATATGGTAATATGAAATATTACATTAATTTAATGGTAGTGTAAAACTTTTTAAAGTATTAGATTTTTGTGGTGTTACACATACCTAAAAAGGTTAAATTGATCCCGTATAGAGGTAATGTCACATTTTGTCATACGTGTATATATTTGTAAGTTTACCCAGGAGTACATAAAGTACTCACATTTGTACCTAAAAACTCTAACGGACGAGTTAAAAAAGAAGCAATTACTAATCCGACAGGCAATCTGTCTTTTTCTGACAGCTGTATACTTGGGGGAGGGGGTACCCACCCACCATTGAATCTGTGACTCTGCATCAGCCATGTAAAAATTCCTAACCATTCAAACAAACTGTTCAGAATTATAACCAAATACACAGCAAACATTTACTACACCGCAGTGGAAGAGATACCCATGTGATATTTATCGTTTCTTCACATTGTGCAATATGCCTTTTGTGAAGTCATGATCTCTGATCAGGTGATCGAATGTGTCACATGGTCCAACTCTGCATAGATTTTCATGCAAAAAGTGTGCACATGGTTCTTTTGACTGATATCTTCAAATTGAAAAAATACTTGCTGTCAATTCTTATAATTAATGTTAGCAGCATATTTTAATAATTTTGTTTAGCCTTGTATAATTTTATAATATTGTTTGTGTAAAGTTCATTGATAGAGGTGTGGTGTGGGAATGCAAAGTTTCATTGATAAATAATTTGGTAAGCGACAACATTCCTGTTTCAGTTTTGACAAAAGAGTAGAGTTTCATTTTATATTCACATTTTAATGAAATTTGGTCCAGAGACAATAAGAAAACTTTGCGAAGCTCAAAAGGAACAGTTTATAGAACAATCATATCCAGGTTTGTGGGTCTATTAAACAAAAATTACTAGTCAGTCGGGTTAGTTATAATTATAAAAATGCATTAGCCTACAGATATTAGCACTAGCCCGAGATGTTTTCCTCAAATGTTTTTTAAATGTTTACCATATATATAAAATAAACTATTGTCAGCATCGTTTTATTTTGCAACTAAAATAAAAAAAGTGTTTGGTGGGGGGGGGGGGCCAACTAGTTCGAAAGAAACTCACTTAGAAGACCTCGGTCAAAGTGTGAATACGAATCAAATGGCTGAGTTGTTTCAAATGGGTCAATATCGGAAGTCCTCTGGTAATGTCACACAATGCAAGAACAGTCGACATCATGGAAATTGTTTCATTTGTAACCTGGATTAACATGAACAAATAATTTATTTTAATTCTCGTTTTGATAAAAAAAATGGGAAAACCCACTGGAAATACCTTGGCCGAAGTATGGGTACCCAGTACAAATGAAGGGTTCAAACAAATAATAAACATGAAAGACTTTTGTAGAAGACATAGGCCTACACGCATAAGAAAGCATCATATGGATATAGTGCACTAAAATAGACAAATACGTTCACAGACAAACAGGGTTTTCCAAACTCTGCCTCTTTTTCGCCAAGTCGAAATGTGTATGTGGATTTTGGTATTCACTCACCTCGGAATTTGTTTGCCCGTTTCGGACGAGCAGGGCTAAAAAGGTAAATTTGGAAAACCAAAGCAATGTTTTCCTATCTTCACGGTTACAGTTTTCCTTCTATATAACCAAAAACCAAACTGATTTCACAGTTAACCGCACATCACTAATTTTTGTTCAATGATGTGCGGTGTAATAAATAAAATACTATACTCATTCATGTGAGACTGTTTATATTACAACACGGTTTGTTTTTAATTGTACACCACTCACTTTTGTTTACGATTGAAAACACACTCGTTGTAATATAAATGGTATGATGTAGGAACTTGTTTAGTATTCTCTAACCAGCCTCGGTGGCGTAGTGGTTAAGCCATCGGACTACAGGCTGGTAGGTACAAGATTCGCAGCCCGGTACCGGCTCCAACCCAGAGCGAGCTCTTAAGGGCTCAGTGGGTAGGTGTAAAGCCACTACACCCTCTTCTCTCTCACTAACCACTAACCAACTAACAACTAACCCACAGTCCTGGACAGACAGCCCAGGTAGCTGAGGTGTGTGCCCAGGACAGCGTGCTTGAACCTTAATTGGATATAAGCACGAAAATAAGTTGAAATGAAGTGAAATAGTATTCTCTATGTATCGCAAGGGAACCCATGTCATTGGCCTCCTGTCCCTTCTCCCCAACACACCAGTGTTTCTGCCAGAAAGAAATTTTTGGGTATGGTATTATGGAACTGTATGTAACCACAGTCAACAGGAGGTATGGGGGGAGGCCCCAGAAAGAAAATGTATTAACTTTAGGGTTAGGGTTAAGAAAATGATAAGAGTAATTAATTTTGTCAAAAGCTTAATTTGAAAAAAATTAAATCTGCAAATATTTTTGGTATGGCACCATACCCTTTTTACCCTCTGGCAGAAACCCTGCACATACAGCAACCAGGCCCTATAATCTAGCTAGCAAAATGAGAGGGATTTTTTGGCCTAAAGTCAAGTTGCTGAGTTATTAGCAGTAGTGAGAAACTGAAGTCACCATAATATTCTAGACATAATCCAATTTCAAAAACGAAATCACACAACAGACATCAAGACCCCGCCACCCCCGCAACTTGCTTAGTGTCATACGTAGTTCACTTGGCACCATGTCGCTGTTAGCCCGAGTACTCTGACTGTAAGAGAGCTAGACGGACATTTGGACAGTTATATACGCTCTCGTTAGAGCCAGAGACCAAGCTATGTAATTTTCTGGCAATCACTGCCCACCAAAATGTAGTCAAAGATTTCCGCTCTAATACCACAACAATCCTATGTTTGATGTCAAATACATTTACATCAATAATTTTCGAGTTCGTTGATTAAAAAAAATTCAGATATTAATCACTAATACATATACTACAGAAAGAAACCTGACAGCACCCACATTCAGCTAATCTTTGGCATACTCCGGACAGCAGAATTCTAAGTTCGCCGACCTATATTTTGAAGTAGCGTCATATGCTCGCCCACTCAGCTATTCCGTCTTCCACGGGCCGTCTCATACAATAATATGACAAGTGCCCGACAATCAAACCCCCCACCCAAAAAAAAGAGTTTGCTTTGTTTAACGACACCACTAGAGCACCTTGATTCATTAATCATCGGCTATTGGTGTTAATGGAAACCCGCTACATTTTATCATTAGCAGCAAGTGATCTTTTATATGCACCATCCCAGACAGGACAGCACATAACACGGTCTTTGATATACCAGTCGTGGTGCACAAGGTGGAGTGAGAAATAGTGCAATGGACCCACTGACGGGGATCGATCCCAGACCGACCACGCATCAAGCGAGCGCTTTACCACTGGGCTATAGACAATAATCTAAGTGGTACACACACACACACAAAGAAACAATATTACATTGACGTTTTCTCAAGCTGAAAAAGTATTTGATCTATGATTCATATGCCTGCTTGGCGTGTGCACCACAGTGGTATATCAAAGGCCATGGTATGTGCTATCCTGTCTGTGGGATGGTGCATATAAAAGATCACTTGCTACTAATGATAAAATGTAGTGGGTTTCCTCTCTGTGATAAAATTACCAAATATGTGACATCCAATAGCCGATAATTAATCAATCAATGTTTCTTTAGTGGTGTCGTTAAACAAAACAAACTCCTTTTTTGGTGATTGTCGGGCACTTGTCGTATTACTGTATGAGACGGCCCCTGGAAGACGGAATGGCTGAGTGGGTGGTCATGTGATGCTACGTCACGATATAGGTTGGCGAACTTAGAATTCTGCTGTCCGGAGTTTGCTGAAGCTTAGCTCAATGTGGGTGCTGTCGGGGTTTTTTCTGTAGTGTGTGTATTAGTGAATAATATCTGAATTTTTTTTAATCAAGGAACTCGAAAATGATCAATGTAATTTTAAATGTATTTGACGTCAAACATAGGATTGTTGTGGTATTAGAACGGAAATCCTACTTTTTGGTGGGCAGCGATTGCCAGAAAATTACATAGCTTGGTCCCTGACTGTAATGAGAGCATATATAACTGTCCAAATGTCTGTCTAGCTCTCTTACAGTCAGAGTACTCAGGCTAGTCACTGTATGTCGGACAGTGTTTTTATTTTGGTGCCAGACTGTATCCTGAGTAATCGTGAACCGGCCTATTAACGGGAAATGGCTTCTGTAAATGGTACTGTAATGTACAATTGATTCAAATGATGTTTCACCTTGTTCAATTTATTATCAAAATCAACCAACAAATGTTAATACTCATACCAGTATCTGTTATGAAGAGATTAAATACATGTCGAAGTCTAATGTTGACATTCTTCAAATACACCTTTTAAACCAGGCTATTGTTTTTAACAGTGACGTGTGTTATGCTCAGTGCTGTGACCAGTCATGAGTCAAGCGTTGTTAATCCTCGGCTACATTCATTTCAGTAATGCCAGAAAATACTAATTAATACTTTAATTTTAACATAACTGCACATTATCAACTACTTAATGGTGACCAGTCTACAAAGATTTCCTAGATGTAGTACCATTCATAATATAATGCCAGAATAATGGGTTTAAATATAAAAAGGGATGTGGGTCTATACCTCTCTGAAAGTTCAGCTTTCGAGTTGTTTGGCCGACTAAAAGCCAAAATATTTCGACAAGAAAGACTGCAGCAGGTGCTTTCTTCAAACGCCCAATCTCCAGACCTGGGGAGCGCCCGGAAATCTACAGAATACACAAGTTCCATATTAATACAACTGGTTCATGTCTTGCTCTTGATAGATTTTGAATAAAACACAATGTTTAGTCCATATTTTAATTACTTCCGGTATTGACTGGTTTTCATCATATATTTCACTCTACGTAGCATGATATGGACACTGGTTGGACTGTATACTGCTCAGTATGATATACGCCTCAGCCAATAACTTGAATAAGGTACCAATTTAGTTCGTCGAGGAACGCCTTTTTTCATACTATGGAATTTACTAAAAGTTATTTATTTCTGAGTCAATTGTTTTCTAAATTGCAATTTTTTTTTATTATATTCAAAACATTTTTACTTTTCTTTTTACCTTAAACCAAACTGAAAGTATGTACAAAAAACATTTTTGTAGGAGGATGGGAAAAACTATAGCAATGTATACTCAACAAACAAAATTACACGAAATGACTAAAGTTTGTTTTGTTTAACGACACCATTTCTTCTTACGTTAAACAAAACAGAAATTATTTACAAAAAAAAAACGTAGGAAGATGGGACCGACCTCATAATTAATTATCGTCATCAATATTGCAACCAAAAAACAACTACAGTCCTCGATTGTGTCAGAATAGGTCGCCCCAATGGCCGCCGTCGTCTGTTGTATGCTCTCAGTAGGTTTCTCAGCTTTTTGGGCAGTGATGTGCAACATTTGGGAAATAAAAATGGTGACTGAGTGAAGCCGTTTTCGGATATTAGCATTCTGATCTTGCATAGCCGACGAAACTCATGGCCTACCACTATTGACGATGGTTTTCGGTGATATTCAGTAGATTGACAAGTTTGTGTATAATCGATCTTGTCACACCAAAACGCTGCTCTCTCTCTCTCTCTCTCTCTCTCTCTCTCTCTCTCTCTCTCTCTCTCTCTCTCTCTCTCTCTCTCTCGCTCTCTCTCTCTCTCTCTCTCTCTCTCTCTCTCTCTCTCTCTCTCTCTCTCTCTCTCTCTCTCTCTCTCTCTCTCTCTCTCTCTCTCTCTCTCTCTCTCTCTCTCTCTCTCTCACACACACTCTCTCTCTCTCACACTCTCTCTCTCTCTCTCTCTCTCTCTCTCTCTCTCTCTCTCTCTCTCTCTCTCTCTCTCATCTCTCTATCTCTATCTCTCCTCTCTCCTCCACTCTCTCTCTTCTCTCTCTCTCTCCTCTCTCTATCTCGCGCTCTCTCTCTCTCTCTCTTCTCTCTACTCTCTCTCACACTCTCTCTCTCTCTCTCTCTCTCTCTCGCTCTCTCTCCGCTCGCTCTCTCTCTCTCTCTCTCTCTCTCTCTCTCGCTCTCTCGCTCTCTCTCTCTCTCTCTCTCTCTCTCTCTCACTCTCTCTCTCTCTCTCTCTCTCTCTCTCTCTCTCTCTCTCTCTCTCTCTCTCTCTCTCTCTCTCTCTCTCTCTCTCTCTCTCTCTCTCTCTCGCTCTCTCTCTCTCTCGCTCTCCCTCTCTCTCTCTCTCGCCCTCTCTGGGTCATTTGGGGACTTTTTTTTATAACATGTATATTTCAAAAGTCCAAACAACGTCCAAATGAACTAAGAAAAGAAAAAACTAACAAAGAATACACAAAAAAAACAAACATACATACACACAAAAGAAAAGAAAAGAAAGCCATAAGAACAATGTAATTTAATTTAATTATATAAGAAGTGGCCCGTGGGCATAGGCGTATGGGCTCCCCTTTGTGTGTGTGTGTGTGGGGGGGGGGGGGGGGGGGGCAGGCCGACTTTTGCCAAATTTTAGAGGTTTGAAAACGAAAATGCCTGAATCTCAATAGCAACGTTTATTTTATTTGAATTAGGCCTATTACCAAACAAAAGAATCACTACGCATTTTCACAAGCTTTACAATTAACGAGTATTAATGTACAAAATAGAAATGTATTGTTTGAAAGTGCAACTTTCTCTGTCTACAATCATGCTGCTCTTAGAATTTTTTTTATTATTTTCTGCTTAGAGAGGCGTGTTCGGTCACCTTCCCACACACCCCTCCCACAAACGCATACTCATTGTAGGCCCTACATATCTGTGTCTACTCATATTTATGTTTAGGCACGGTGGAAGCAAATGAACATTAATTTCGGAAGAAAGGAAGGGAAGAAGGAAAACTATACAGTGCAGAAAAAAAAGAAAGAAAGAAATGTTTTATTTAACGATGCAATCAACACATTATATTTACAGTTACATGGTGTCAGACATATGGTTAAGGACCACACATCTTGAAAGAGGAAACCCGCTGTCGCCACTTCATGGGCTACTCTTTTCGATTAGCAGCAAGGGATCTTTTATATGCACCAATCCACAGACAGGGTAGTACATACCACGGCCTTTGATATACCAGTCGTGGTGCACTGTCTGCAACGAGAAATAACCCAATGGGCCAACTGACGGGGATCGATCCCAAACAGACCGCGCATAAAGCGAGCGCTTTACCACTGGGCTACGTCCCGCCCCCATTAATATTGGGACCGGCCTCGGTGGCGTCATGGTTAGGCCATCGGTCTACAGGCTGGTAGGTACTGGTTTCGGATCCCAGTCGAGGCATGGGATTTTTAATCCAGATACCAACTCCAAATCCTGAGTGCTCCGCAAGGCTCAATGGGTAGGTGTAAACCACTTGCACCGACCAGTGATCCATAACTGGTTCAACAAAGGCCATGGTTTGTGCTGTCCTGCCTGTGAGAAGCGCAAATAAAAGATCCCTTGCTGCTAATCGGAAGAGTAGCCCATGTAGTGGCGACAGCGGGTTTCCTCTCAAAATCTCTGTGGTCCTTAACCATATGTCTGACACCATATAACCGTAAAATAATGTGTTGAGTGCGTCGTTAAATAAAACATTTCTTTGTTTCCATTAATATTGGAGGAGCCGACTGAGATTGAATGCTTGAATCTGTTACGGTTTTAGGAGGTTAGTTTTTGAAAACTATAAGTATAAAAATTATAAGTATAAACAGGGCTAATTAAAGGAAGGGCTGGGGTGATCATTTGGTCTGGTCTCCAGCTAAAAATGGCATCATGTTAATAAAACAATATTTTATTATTATTATTATTTACGTATTTTGTAAATCATGTTATTTTCCCTTTGTATGTACTTACTTATATACTGTCATAAATAAAAATTAATCAAACCTAAAACAGAAGATACTTTTAAGGACAAATTGGAGTTGAATTAGAAAAATACGAATACATATATTTTAAAGCGACATACATATTTTTAAAAACGCACGTGCGTCTGAGAAGTAATAGTTATGGAGTCGAGTTTTAGTCTATTTTTAGAGTGTATTTCACCATTTCAAAGTCACAGACTCATGTTTCACTCAATTGTAACTTTATCCAAATGTGTTACAGGTTTGTAGATTAATTAAACTTAGTGTTAATTTTCACGGGTTGAAAGTAGGGTCTGTCCCTTTAAGGCATTTGTGGCCAACTTCCAAACATATTATATGCAAGTATAACTATCATATAAAAACATGGATTAAACAGTTATGAGAAAGAACGAGCTTGTGTACTTTTAAATGCCATACTTAGGCCTGTATTTTCTCCAATCCAAATTTCTTCCCCACAAGTCTGTATGTGACTACAGTGAACTTCGGTTTTTAATACTAGATCAAATTATATGTTTAACATGTAAGATTCGCTTATAAAACAACGTGTTGAGGTTTTGTTAAACAAACCTTTTTCGTTGATATTTGGGAATATTTCATATAATATTTTGACACCGTTATCATACCGACGCCATATTACCGTAGACTAAATAATGAGTCGAGTATCGTGCATAGAGGAGTGATACAATGGGAAGTGCCCACACCCACCCACATAGGCGTGCGGGCTCCTATTTTTGTAGGGGGGGGGGGGGGGGGGGGGCTGACTTTTGCCCCAATTAAACGAAAATGCACGAATCTGGATAACAATATTTATTCATGTTAGTTTTACTGCCAAACTATATGGAGTTGCAAATGAATCACTACTTAAATTTTTTTACATGGATTAGGCCTACAACTAATATAGGAAAAGTTTTATTTAACGATGCACTCAACACATTTTATTTACGGTTATATGGCGTCAGACATATGGTTAAGGACCACGCAGATATAGAAAGAGGAAACCCGCTGTCGCCACTTCATGGGCTACTCTTTTCGGTTAGCAGCAAGGGATCTTTTATATGCATAATCCCACAGACAGGATAGTACATACCACGCTCTCTTTTACACTAGTTGTGGAGCATTGGCTGAAACGAGAAATAGCCTAATGGGGCCACCGACGGGGATCGATCCTAAACCGACCGCGCATCAGGCGAGTTTTATACCACTGGCTACGTGCCGCCCCCTACAACTAATATTGTCAGTAGTATAATGGAAATACATTGTGAAACGGTGTCAGGCCAGATCATTGTGTCTGAATATCTTTATCGTTTCTGACGGAATTTGAGGATTTGCTCTAGCACTGGGTGGGGGGGGGGGGGGGGGGGGGGCAGTTGACTCTGGCCCAATGTCTCGTACGCTTATGCCCCATCACCATTTACATCCCATAAAAAAAAAAATTCATTTTTAATTTAATTCAAAAGTATCTTTGTTAGCTAGCTGGGGAAGAACGTGTTTTAATGTGTCCATATACCTTTTACCCCACCCCCCACCCCCCTCTGATATTTTGGTCTAGGTACGGACCTGTATTTAATTAAGAATGTTTGTAAACAAGTGTACACTGCAAGTGCGTCATGGTGTCAAGGAATCGTAAACAGAAACGCGTCACTGTGGAAGAAATCTTTGATAATATCCCCTTTCTGCAGACCTCCACGCGTCACTGTGGAAGAAATCTTTGATAATATCCCCTTTCTGCAGACCTCCTAACCTGCAATCCGATGCCGACGCCGCCTAGGCCGATATTTAATGGAACGCAATAGCCGAGTTGGAACATAATTTTATTCCCGAGACGAAGACAACACCATGAACACGAAAGCAGTTCACTTCTTGTTTGGCCTCATCGCAACAGAGGTAAAATGGCTTTGTTTTTATTATTCTACGGCATTTTCAGTTATAAATAAAATGGTTTTGGTTTAGTTTGGTTTTATTCGGTTCGTTTGATTTGGGTTTTGGTTTGGGTTATTAATTGAAATTTGATAGAACCAGAAGTTTTAAACAAAAATGTTAGAAAATACTATGGACGAAGAATGATATATTTTTAACAGAAAATTACTTGATCATTTTATATACTAAACTGGTCGTTTAAAATTAAATCTGTTAATGGGACATTCCTGAGTTTGCTGCAATTTTTAAGATGTTATCCACTAACAGAGACTTTTTAACTAGTGTAATTACATATCAACTATATGTTTCTGCATAAAATATTAATGGCTGTATATTAAACGTGTTTCTGATCGTTCTAATGTCTGTACTAGGTTAAATTTCATTTTATTTCTTAAAATATTATGTTTTCGTTTGAAGACAAAATCCAGTTTGGGCTTCTTACAAATATTAAGACGACCAGAAACACATTGAATATACAGACACTAAAATTCTAAACAAGAAAATATATTTAATATGTAAGTTTAATCTTAGAAATATTTTATTAGTTGGAAACATTTTACAATGCAGCAATGCCCCTTTTACGGATACGGATACGGATACAGATGTAAAAGAGACAGAAAGTTTTCGAAAGATCATGAATGCAACAAAGCAGGATATAATCACAAATGTTTGAATGGAGTCATAGAGGTCCCGTGACCAACCCCAGCCCGTTTGAAGTGCCCTATTTAATTAGCTTCTTTTCGGTTTTTTTAAATTCATCATAGACAATATACAATACTAAAATGCCATGAAAACTGATTTTGTATTTTCATTCCATTGCGTTTTATACCATAATGGGGGCCGGACGTAGCTCAGTGGTATGTACAGCGCTCGCCTGATGGGCGATCGATCTAGGAAAAATTATAACTGTAAACAGAATGTATTGAGTGTGTCGTTAAATAAAACATTTCCTTTATACCATAATGTGACACCGGTAAATTAGTTCACTGATAGAGTATGAATACTATCTATATGCTGAGGCAAGCAATGAATTCCTTCATTCATTTAGTTTAGACATTCATTTTCGTAAACAGAATAGTTATTTTGAAAGGAAAATGTGCGCGTTATTAGTCTAGGAACGGCATGTCGTTCATTGATATATAAAATCATTAGCATAAATAAATAACTCTGTATATGGATATAACTATGGTGATTTTTCCTCTTTTTATTGCCGTTTTTAACTTGTAAAATTAAGTGTGTGCATACAATAACATGCATACGTATCTGCGCGTTAACGAATATTTGGTGAAACCATGGCGAGTCGCAAACCCTAATTTGAACCCGTAAAAATAGACACTATGTTTGGTTAATCTACAAACCTGTAACATATTTGGATAAAGTTACAATAGAGTGAAAGAAGACTCTGTGACGTTTAAAACATAGAAATACCGTCTAAAAATAGACTAGAGCTTGTCTCCATAACCGTTATTTCTCAGACGTTCGTTCGTTTTAGTAACTATGAAATTTTATTATATAACATTTGTGAAATATCTTAAAATATCAGTGAAATAAAAGTGTTATCAGTCACTCAGCGAAAATTTCACTATTTCACTCTAAAATGTGTTATCTTCACTATAAGAAAGCCGGAACTATTTTGCTGCTGGCATTTTAAAAATAAAGATAAATTGCCAAAAGTTATAAAATAAATAGAAACTTTCATGTTTTTTTGTCAAATATGATTTTTATCTCATTTCGTGAAGTTTGCAATCATATCTCACGAGTCGCGCTTTGATAAAAAAATATGAAATATGTATTTTTATGACATTCCAAACACCAGGACGACCACAAACACTTGGGATATATGCAAATGGATAATCTAAACAATAAAATTTAAGTAACGTCTGATTTCAATTATCAAAAAACGGCTCTAATTTAAAAACAAAACAAACAAACCAACCGCGGCAAAACATGCCTTAAAGGTAGGGTCAACTCCAACAAGAGCCTTATGTGTTGGAAAGATGCATACCCGGACCACCAACACATACTGACACTTTAGCAAATTAAAAACGCGTAATTTTAGAGTTAATAAAAAACCATGATTATTCCTGCTAACTGAGGGCAGCCATTTTGTTTCATTTTTGTGACGTCCGGTGGGATAGCTTGGGGCGAAGTGACGTCAGCTCCTGACCATCTCCTGTATGTACAGTGTAAACAAAAGCAGTAATTTTCGACAAGGCGCTTCTCTTTGATCAACCTGACTTGTAAAACAGCATAAATGACGCAATAATATAATAAACTATTTAACTAAATATATTTCAAGTTGCATTAACGGAACAAAATGGGGTTATAGTATTTTTCTCTGTTTAATAATCCAAAGGAAAAATGTACACTATTAGGCCTATTGATATGCTACGTTGGAGCAAAAACGACAACCCACAATACCCAAGTGATAATATTTTTTTTCTTTGGGACTACGTAATTGGTCAGTTCTGTGGTTTTAGATGGAAACGTCTACTTAATCAATACAGTAATAAACCATGTCCATTACAATTTTAGGGGCGACAGGTAATATTCCACAATACCGGTATGTATTTTTGTGTCTAGACAGCGTCAATTAACTGGCTCGTCTGGTTACCAATCAAATACACACCTGCCAATCAGGAATTACAGGTAGAAGCAACTAACAGCATAGACCAATTAACTAAGAAAGCACTCCGTGTATCATTTTAGTACGTAGGTTAATGAATGGGCAAAACATTGTTAATTGTTTCGACTTGTTGTGTAGCCGCTTTGACAATGGTATTTTATTTTGTATTGAATAATAATATATATAGTACTGGATATACTTATTACTGGCTTACTGGGATGTGTATTATTACAGAACATTGCAACTATTTATCATCCCGCAAAAACCAGGTAGATTGTGTTTCTCTAGTTCTAAGGCTCATTCCTGACGTGACGCGTTAAGCATTACGTAACCACCAGCTCGCCAGAGGGCGTACTCACTGAGATGGTACAAAATGGCTGCGCCCGTTATATATAATAGCCGTCACATTTAACCGTTTTATTAATTAACTATACGATTATACGTGTTGATATTAAGCAATAATGTGCATTATATATCGTTAAATATGCATACCAGGCCAAATGCCTTAATTGTCCTCTCCTGTAAGCCTCATATAGACTGCATGCGGCACGTGCGTGCGATCCGACTTTGCGCCTGATGCGTCTACGGCTTGCGTTTTTTGGCATATAAACCATTAGCCCGAGTACTCTGACTGTAAGAGAGCTAGACTGACATATGGACAGTTATACGCTCTCATTACTGTAATAAATCATATACGATTATTTCATTGAGGTTGAACGCGTTCGTTTTTTAGACGCACGCATCCAGTCTAGACGCTCTCATTGAAGCTAATGTATTCCGATTTGTTTTTAGCCGGACCACACACACGCGCCGCATCCAATCTGCATGAGCCTTTGGTGTTTAAAAACAAGGGTCTGTAACGGTAAATAGGGAGACACCACAGCATCGTACAGGTCTAAAGTTAACGAGCTACTCACGATTCACTAATATCAAAACCTATATTAGCTCGGCCATTTACCTTTCGACCGACCGTTCAAAATTGCGCCAAATTCCCTCTGTCAAAATTGCGCACCCTTTTCTCTTTGGCATTTAACTGCTCCATTCAAATTCCATAGCACCACCACCACCCCCACCCGCCTGCTACCGATTTGATCGGGCTGCTGGTGCTCCCTTGCACCTGCCAGTGCAGACGGTCCCTCCTCCCCCCCCCCCCCCCCCCCACCTTTCCTGTCATGGACGGAGGAGCCGGCCAAGGCCGGCTCTTGTGCCCACGACAGGCGTGCGCTACAACAGCTTGTTCTGAATGTGCACGTAAAACCCTATGACATGACATGACCGTAAATCACTGTACAGGTATTGTTCTGACCGCTATCTACACGCTGAGGCAAGCAATGAATGCAACAGACGATAACGCGGAAAATAATTGGCACCCACCAACGAGCTAATTGGCCAAAATATTAATAAATTATTTCGTACGTCGACACAGAAATTCTTGGGAGTCGGATGTCATTGATATTTTACTTACACACACCTTTTATCTCCATACACATGCCGTGGTCGTTAATTGCCGCATTGGTCACATCTATCTAAGCACTAATGAGCAGGATACAAGATAAAGACGTGAAATGCGGGCCTGGGTGTTGGATTTCACCTCGACAATAATTTGTCCGCATCTGCTGGACCTACAAACGAGAAGTCAGTGCTCTTGGACTAGTATTTGAAAGGTTGGGGCGGGATATAGCCCAGTGGTAAAGCGCTTGCTCGATGCGCGGTCGGTCTAGGATCGATCCCCGTCGGTGGACCCATTGTGATATGTCTCGTTCCAGCCAGTGCACTACGACTGGCATATCAAAGGCCGTGGTATGTACTACCCTGACTGCGGGGCGGTGCATATAAAATATCCCTTGCTGTTAATCGAAAAGAGTAGTCCATGAAGTGGCGACAGCGGGGTTTCTTCCTCAATATCTGTGTGGTCCTTAACCATATGTCTGACGCCATATAACCGTAAATAAAATGTGTTGAGTGCGTCGAAAAATAAAATATTTCCTTCCTTGAAAGGTCCAGACATGTATTATCCTGTCTGTGGGAAATTAAAGTAGATTATCATCAACGAGTTTTCTTTATCGGTATCTCAAAAACTGTTTAAAAAACAACCCCCCCCCCCCCCCCCCCCACACACACACACACACACCCAAAACGAACCCCTCGAACTAATAAAAAAATAAATAAATAAAAAAACAAAACCACTTTAGACACCGACCAAGTTTCTAAGATGTCGTTGTAAGTATGAGAACACGAACTTTTATTTGCATATATGTTAGATGTGTATGTATGGCTGTGCGCGCGTGCGTTTTTGTATTATGTTTGCATAATTGTATTTATGCGTAGAATATGTACATACATTTTATTTGCTGTGATTAGCCTTTAAAGTGACGAAAAGAGTGCTCGCCTGGGAGGCTTTGGTCGCACGATCGAACCTCCTCGGTGGATCCAGTGATTGGGTATTTCCCGTTCCGACTAGTGCTCCACAACTGATATATGAAAGGTCACTGGTATATATGTGCTTGTCCCACGCCCAGCCACTGGTATGGGATGGATGTGTCTGAACCTTCGATGTATATAGGCACGTTAATAAAGTGACTCGGATCCGGGTATGTGCTGTCCTGTCTGTGGGAAAGTGTAAACAAAAGATCTCTTGCTTCTAATATATAGCGGATTTCTTCTTAAGACTAACAGTCAAAATTACCAAATGTTTGAGATCCAATAGCCGATGATTAATTAATCAATGTGTTCTAATGGTGTCGTTATACAAAGCATGGGCGGATCCAGGAAATATTTTTAGGGGGGGGGGCCAAAAAAGAAGGGCACATTGACTCGTCAAAAGGGCACCTTACTACAAGTTTTGATATTTACAATTAATATGAATTCCTACAGTTCTACGTCATAATATACTAGCAATAATGAAGTAAATTGGCGTCACTCGCGTTAGAACCTCAATGGGGCCCCATTGAGACTCAATAACACAGACACATATCTGCAAGCTTGCGCATGTACACGAAAATCTTGATTTCATTTATCTACAATATAATTATTGTTTACTTAAAAAAAAAAAAATTCTACAAACAAAAAGGGCACTTGGACATTTTGAGGGCACTTGAACAATTTTTTGGGGGGACGCGTCCCCCTGGTCCCCCCCCCCCCCTTGGATCCGCCCATGCAAAGTAAACTTTGACCGTAAAGGGACATTCCTGAGTTTGCTGCAATGTTTAAGATGTTATCGACTAACAGAGACTTTTTAACGATTGTAATTGCATATCAAATATATTTTTTCTGCATAAAATATTAGTGGCTGTATATTAAACGTGTTTTTTTTTTATCGTTCTAATATTTGTACTAGGTTAAATTTCATTTTATTTCCTAGATTTGTTTTTTCGTACATACGAAATTATTTGAAGACAAAATCCAGTTTGGGTTTCTTACAAATATTAAGACAACCATACACCCATTGAATATACAGACACTGATATTCTAAACAAGAAAATATATTTAATATGTAAGTTTAAGTGTAAAAATATTTTATTAGTCGGAAACATCTTATAATGCAGAAGACTCAGGAATGTACCTATAAACGACGAATCGAAGTGAAGAAGTGTGTAAAAAATTCGTCGTCATACTAGAATTCAACAACCAAACTAGAATGAGAACTAGAATAATGCGCCCAATTTCACAAAACATCGTAAGCCTAGTTTTGCACGTAAACGTAAATCTACGACTAAACCACAATTTGTATTACTATTATAGTACAACAAATAAAGTTAAAATTACACGTATTTGATTTTCTTTTGTCCTTAAAATCTTAGAATTTACATCATGTTCTGTAATGATGTAATTTTCTTCGTGAAATAGATGCCAAACACGTGTAAATGTATGCCTGGTATAACTGCTAGTCGCAGACGTAAACTTACGATGGTTTGTGAAATAGGACACTGTTCTACATAGAACAGAGAAATGAGGGAGGGGACGGCGCATTTGCTTAATATGCCTATTATTTAGAAAACGTAAATACACATTAAAGTGTATAATAATTCTTGTGCTACAGGTGTGTATAATAAGTGGCCAGCTGAGTCTGATACAGACGTTACAGAATGCGAGGACGGCTGAAGAGTTTCTCCAACATGTTATGATCAACGGGCGACCAGCACGACTCAGTGACGGTATATATACTCAACAACGAAAGTTTAGCAAATATCTTTTATGACGTCTAAATTTGCCATGTTTGAATAAACTTAAAAAGAAAACCAGGTCCTCCTGTTGTGTTAAGGCAAAGGTTGGCGAGCTTATGTTGTTTGTAAATGGTAAACATTTCAGATGTGAATACTAATTAATAAAAATAGGTTAATTTATAAATGCTATGCAATTTCTTTTAACATTAGCTAAACTTTCGTTGTGGAGTATAATTATGCACACTATCCTATAACTTACCCATACCGGCCTCGGTGGTGTCGTGGTTAAGCCATCGGGTATAAGGCTGAATGGACCGGCCTCGGTGGCGTTGTGGCAGGCCATCGGTCTACAGGCTGGTAGGTACTGGGTTCGGATCCCAGTCGAGGCATGGGATTTTTAATCCAGATACCGACTCCAAACCCTGAGTGAGTGCTCCGCAAGGCTCAATGGGTAGGTGTAAACCACTTGCACCGACCAGTGATCCATAACTGGTTCAACAAAGGCCATGGTTTGTGCTATCCTGCCTGTGGGAAGCGCAAATAAAAGATCCCTTGCTGCCTGTCGTAAAGAAGAGTAGCCTATGTGGCGACAGCGGGTTTCCTCTAAAAACAGTGTCAGAATGACCATATGTTTGACGTCCAATAGCCGATGATAAGATTAAAAATCAATGTGCTCTAGTGGCGTCGTTAAATAAAACAAACTTTACTTTTTTTTTTAAGGCTGATGGGTACAGGGTCCGCAGCCCGGTACCGGCTCCCACCCAGAGCGAATATTGACGACTCAATGAGTAGGTGTAAGACCACTACACCCTTTTCTCACTCGCTAACCACTAACCAGTAACAACTGGACAGACAGCCCAGATAGCTGAGGTGTGTGTCCAGGACAGCGTGCTTGAACCGCAATTGGTTTTAAGCACGAAAATAATTGTTTAAAAAAGTTATCCATAATAGCCATGTCATAAACCCATTTTATATTTAAGATTATTAATTCGGTTAACAATGTTTTGCTGTCAATGGATCATTGGTTTATATAGCCAAAAGGGCTGAGTGTAACCTTTTGATGAGATTTAATTGAAATGCGTGACGTCAAACTACATTTGTGCTAATCGCGATGAAGGCGACTTGAGAATTTTAATTTACTGAATATGGAATTAAGATGTTATTTTAGAAGTGTTATAGGATAAATAGAATTCGCTACTCGTGGTTTTTAATATGTAAAATATCAGCCTCGTCTAGTTAATGGTATTTGTCTCGGCACAGCCTCGGTTGATATTTTCCATATTAAAAAATATGTATTTAAATCGACTTAGGAGGGGAGTTTTCGAGGTATATAAGGCCAGGGCTACACTTAATTTAAGGCCCCATGGACACTCCGTTGCATTACATATTTCCTATTTACAAAGTACTTCACATTATTATCATTAGTTGTCAGTCACGCTAATGTACCGGTAATAATATATAGCACCATGCATTTTGCCATGCCATTCCCGATAACATATTATATGCTATGAGCCTGCCACGGCAAAACACTTTCTGATCTCTGTTTACAGTTTACATGGACACGTCTACGACTGATGAAAACGGGGAACAGGTTTACGTTAGTGGTGGTAAGTTTGAATTATTAAATTAAAGCACCATCTTGGAAATGATATTTAAAAGCCATTATTACATTAAGACCCACCCCACCCCCAGACACACACACACACACACACACACACACACACACACACACACACACACACACACACACACACACACACACTTCCTTATCTCTTACTTTGTTTTGAAACCTCATTTCTTCCCCATCTGACAACTCATCCGTTCTTTCAATATTTTACTGGCCATTACTTTATCCCAGTCCCTGTCTATAAGACATGATATGATACAGGCCTTTATGCAATCTGTGATCGACCAAATGAAGTGCAGTTAGCACAAATATATCAGGTCATTGCATTCGCAGTGCTTGGTTTACAAATCATTCCGATCCGTGGAATACATAGGTTGAAGATTTCGCTAAATGGTTCAGTTGATTATATTTAAAGGCATATTGTCACAGACCACTGAACTATTTAATGGTCTAACAAAGTATTACCTGAACAAAAATAATTTGATTTGTCTCTAAATGTACTTTACTGAACTATCTTCATAACCACCATACTCCATTTATTAATGACATTTTGTAAAATAATTGAATTATGGCAATGGTCCATAATTCAAAAACTAAAATTGCCGAGAGGGATGACATGGATTTCACTCCATCATGGTTCAATTAAGGTGACGCGATAGCTAGATTTGGTTTCCAACAATTAATGTAACTTTTATTTATTATCCATTTTTTTTTTTAGAAATATGGTCCTTAAATCCGTGACAGTATGCCTTTAACTTAAACAATCTCGAAATAATCCAACATATACACATTCATATGTACAACTTGCGTATAAGTAGAATTAAATATTCTACGTTCACGTTGTTCTTCTTTCACCAGGTTTAACACTAGCTCGTCCTGACGAGTGCAGTCCACGATTGACGACCGTCACAATTCCAAGAGGACCCGGAGACCACAACGTCGTTTACTGGCCTAAGTGCACCCAGATTGAACGATGCGGTGGGTGCTGCGTATCGAACATGCTCAAGTGTTTCCCAACCAGAATCGAAACAGTGGAACTTCACGTATGTATTAAAGAAAGAAGAAATTTTTATTTAACGACGCACTCAACACATTTTATTTACGGTTATATGGCGTCAGACATATGGTTAAGGACCACACAGATTTTGAGAGGAAACCCGCTGTCGCCACTACATGGGCTACTCTTTTCGATTAGCAGCAAGGGATATTTTATTTGCGCTTCCCACAGGCAGGATAGCACAAACCATGGCCTTTGTTGAACCAGTTATGGATCACTGGTCGGTGCAAGTGGTTTACACCCACCCATTGTGCCTTGCGGAGCACTCACTCGGGTTTTGGGAGTCGATATCTGGATTAAAAATCCCATGCCTCGACTGGGATCCGAACCCAGTACCTACCAGCCTGTAGACCGATGGCCTACCACGACGCCACCGAGGCCGGTCTAGCAAAACAAAGCAATCAGCTTAATATTAATAATTCGTAAGTGTTTTGGCTTTAAATTATACCTGTAATTATATTCCTGTTATCAACAGTTAATAAAATGTAGACCGATGGCCTAACCACGACGCCACCGAGGCCGGTCGTATGTATTAAAGAAGATATCTCAAAAGTGATTCCAGCCAATTGAAATGTATTTATGAAGCTATCTAAAAATTTGAAATTTATTTTGATATACACATGTATATATATATTTGTAATCCATGTAAAAATGTGTTGCGATTCGTTTGGAACGCTAGTGACAATAGTTATAAGAATTCGTCCATTTTTATTTAATTCGTGCAAAAACCGGCCTTGTCCACCATAGAAATGACAATCCGTTCGCCTATGCATCAATGCTCAATGCATAAAAACGGGGGAAGGTTTACATAAGAATATTTTATAGCTTCTTCGTGTTGTTTTTTCTTCTCATTCCCCTCCTTCTTTATTTCATTAGGTCTTGAAAACAACGCTTCCCTTCCCTGGGGCACTGAATCTGGAGTGGGAAGGACCCATGCCAGTGGTTTTGGAACGTCACGTGGCCTGCAGCCCCATCTGTAGGACGACCCGAGAAGACTGCACCGCTTCCCAGACGTTCAACGAGATGGAATGTATGTGTCGCTGTAACCACCAGAGTCCCTGCTTTCCTCTTCAAACGTGGGACGAGGCCACCTGCTCCTGTAAATGTCGAACAGTTCTCAACTGTTCACCATCCACGTTCAATACGGAGACTTGCGAGTACGTTCATTTCTAAGCAGTTCAGTGTTATTACTGTAGAAAACTTTAATACTTCGGTCGAACCCATCCCCCCCCCCCCCCCCCCCCCCCCCCCCCGTGTACGCCCATGGCTACGGTCGGACTGCTGGTGTTCCCTTGCACCTGCCAGTGCAGGCGGTCCCCCTCCTACCCATCCCACCTTTCCTATCCTGGACGGAGGAGCCGGCCGAGGCAGGCACCTGTGCTCAGGACAGGCGTGCGCTACCACGACTTGCTCTGAATGTGCACGTTAAACACTCTGGTCTTTGTCTTCAATTCCGAGACTTGTCAGTATGTTCAATTCTAAGCAGTTCAGTGTTGTCATTAAACCGTTTGAAGACACCTGTGGGGCAATTGTAATGTCACAAAGTTCAAAGTTAAATTTAGTTTTCTTTGACGACACGCCAAGAAGGAAGAAAGAAATGTTTTATTTAACGACGCACTCAACACATTTTATTTTCGGTTCACTGGGATATTTCTCGTTCCAGCCGTGTGGTGCATATAAAAGAGCCCTTGCTATTAATGGAAGAATATAGGGGGTTTCCTCTCTATGACTGTGTCAAAATGACCACATGTTTGACATTCAATAGCCTATGATTAACAAATCAATGTGCTCTAGTGGTGTCGTTAAACAAAACAAACTATTACTGTGATTTTCTTAGACGTATGAGTCAGGTGATCTTGGGACCTCATTACTCTTCCTCTCCACGACTAAAACAAAATGAATAGTTTGCAGCCAAAAAAAACCTGTTTGTTTAATTGTTTTTGTTATTGTTGATTTTTGTTGTTGTTGTTTTTTTTGTTTGTTTTGTTTTGGGTTTTTTTGAGTTGAGTGTTATTATTATTTTGTTGTTTTAGTTTTTTTGTTTTTGGGGGTGGATGGGTTGTTGGGTTTTTTGGGGGTTTTTTTTCTTTTGATTGTTTTTTAAAAGCAGATCTTAAATTTGTTTGTTGTTATTTTTGTTGTTGTTTTGTGGCGGTTTATATGTTGTTTTGTGGCGGTTTATATGTTGTTTTGTGGCGGTTTTTATGTTGGTTTTTTGTGAGTGTTTTTTTTTTTTTTTTTTTTGGGGGGGGGGGGGGGGGAGGGTGTGTGTGTGTATTTTTTTGGTTTGTTTTCTGTTTTGTTTTTGTTTGTTGTTTGTTGGGGTTTTTTGTTTTGTTTTTTGGGTGGTGGTGTTCTTTGAAATCGGTTAAGTGACTGTTATTATGATTGTAGGCCTATATGATTGTTTTCTCTAATTTTCTTATTATCAGTTTTTGCATTTTTTAAACGTTTTTTTTCTAGAAAATAACATATACAATGTACTTTTGTGCAGTCGCCAGTACTGAACTAGAAATCGGGGTAGGCCCACCTTAACTCAAATGAGAACATATTCCCAGATCACCTCCTCATTCATTCAATAATTAATTAATTCATTCATTGTTGCAGGTGTGAAATAAACAGAGGCAGCAACGACATCAGATACAGCAGCGATAATGGCGACATCACAGCAGAGGAAACGGCCAACTTTGACAATGACAACGCCCAACCTAGCACCACACAGAAACCAACCACAACCACAACCACGCAACAGTTCTACGACCCATGCCTAACGCTGGCATGTCCGCCACGTTTCGGCAAACGGGTTGCTCCTAGCAACCCGAATGAGTGCAGGTGTGTACCGCCATTCTTCTATCCGGGAAGAAAGTAACACTCCGATCAAACGCAACACTTTAAATATATATACACATGGCATTGTATATATGTTTGTAACTTTTTTTTATTTCAGTGAAAACAATTGTTACTGAAACGTGTCCATGAAAAACAAATCAAGTACAAAACAATTAAACTTGTGTAGAAGTTTTAGAATTGGTTACATGTACGCCCAAACTTTGAAACAACAACCCAGATGTAGTGTATGTATTGGACAGGGGTGTTATATACAAGTAAAATAAAGCATAAAATACACTGGGCGGGATTTATGGTGGCTGTTAGGGCAGGTGTCCGTTATATACAGGTGTTCGTTATATACAGGTGCCTGTTAGACAGTCTCGGCTGTGTGTATATATATATATATAAAATCAGAGGCTACCTGTAGTTTTCGTATACGTATATTGTTTGATACGTCTTACATAGATTATGAAATATCAGTGAAGTCGTTTATATGTTTAAATATATTTCACACTTTCCTCTAGCATAACGAGTCAGATATTAAACTTGACGAGCCATATTTGATTTAAAACACAGAACATTTTATTTGTTTAATTTCCGTGATTAAACTTTACTTTCAAAAACACCAGCAAACATATCATCAATATTAACCAATTTTAACTGGCCCTACTTGTTTTTTGAATGATATATTATAATACTGCGTAACACAGTAAAGGTATATTGAATAATAGTATTTCGCGGAGGGTCATGCCCCTCTCCCCCCCCCCCTCCCCCCAACACACAAACTTCAGAATATCCTTCCCACGGGCATGGTACATGACAACGATTGCATTATTGAATATACTGGGTTTTTTAAAGACTGCTGAATTTTTAGCAAATCAATCTTTGTTTTAATAAACCTGGTATAAATGTATTAAAGTTATTGTCTGTTGCAACTATATAGTTAGTTAACCTATAAAATACAAACTGCCGATTTGTCAGTGAACTTGGCGATAACATTGTATTATGGATGTATTTTTAATGAAATAAATGTGATCGAAATGTACTAGATTTTGTTATGAATTGTGAAGAGGTATAAGAGCCGATAATCCATCAGCCAGGCGTGTGTGCAAGGGTGGGTTTCGGGGGTCGAACCCACCCCCACCCACTGCTCAAGCAAATTTTGTCTTCTTATTATTTTTTTCCAATACATTTTCCGCGGGAGCATGTCTCGTCACCCATATAAACTTCGCTCCCCACAGTCAAGACTTCATCAGGCTGGTAGGTACAGGGTTCGCAGCCTGGTACCGGCTCCCACCCAGAGCGAGTTTTAACGACTCAGTGGGTAGGTGTAAGGCCACTACACCCTCGTCTCTCTCACTAACCACTAACAATTAACAACTAACCCACTATCCTGGACAGACAGCCCATAATAGCTGAGGTGTGTGCCCAGGACAGCGTGCTTGAACCTTAATTGGATATAAGCACGAAAATAAGTAGAAATAAATAATAAAATCGTCTAAACCTCCCCACACATATACTTTCTATCAGAAGTGACGGGGGTGGGGGTGGGGGTGATATGATGTGTTACAAACCGTAAGGGGACAGGTGTTTGTTAAAAGTATTGTTCAACTTTAATGTAGGAATGTGATATCTACTTAAAAATTAACGATGAAATGATCTTTATAAAAATGTTTAGTACTTGTTGAACAGATGCAGGAATGACCTCGGTGGTGTCGTGGTTAAGCCATCGTACATCAGGCTGGTAATATAAGTTCTGGGTTCGTAGCCCGGTACCGGCTTCCACCCAGAGCGAGTTTTAACGACTCAATGGGTAGGTGTAAGACCACTATATCGATTTCTCCCTCACAAACAACTAACCACTAACGCACTGTTCTGGATAGACAGCCCAGATAGCTCATGTGTGTGCCCAGGACAGTGTGACACAATGGCGAGATTGAAAGCTACATTCCATGGGTGTTCAAGTAGTGTTCTATTTATTACAGAAGTTCAAATATGAGTGACATCTTGATTTGCACAAAAGATTGTTCTTGAAACATTTACACCATTTTGTTTGACACCACTTTTTCTCCTCCTCCCCTCCCCCCCCCTGGGGTCACAATGGCCCCTGTCCACGGCCCATATCTCTCTCTCTCTCTCTCTCTCTCTCTCTCTCTCTCTCTCTCTCTCTCTCTCTCTCTCTCTCTCTCTCTCTCTCTCTCTCTCTCTCTCTCTCTCTCTGAGGTATCTTATAAAATTTATAATTTCAAATTATAAACATTTACATATTGTTTGGGACACCCCCCCCCCCCCTTACCTAAAGCATAATCCGCCCCTGTAAAACTAACTGGTTTCAAATAGGTTTTAACAGAGAGAGAGAGAGAGAGAGAGAGAGAGAGAGAGAGAGAGAGAGAGAGAGAGAGAGAGAGAGAGAGAGAGAGAGAGTCATAGCAACCACCATGGTTAATGGTTATTCCATGTAGGATTATGTGCTGCATGATATTCCAGTGGAGGTCAGCTTTGAAAAGTGTGTGGGGGTCACCAGAGGTCACTAAAGGTCAAGGGGTACAAATTCGAAGAAAAGTTTAAATTTTAATGTTCTTCATAAATATTATCTTCATGTTCTTACCTTTTATGTGAATCCTCAATCAGCACCTTTCAAAGATGCAAAAACCGCAAAGTGCGTATCGAAATACACGGTTCAGACAAAATTAGGATTTGGCAAACACTCTATGCCATGGCTTAGGACATTGACAACTGAATTGTCTTGGTGTGGATTAAGTATGTATGTATGTAATGTATGTATGTATGTATGTAATGTATGTATGTATGTATGTAATGTATGTATGTAATGTATGTATGTAATGTTTATGTATGTATGAATATCTATATATTGTATGTATATCGAGGTTGACTATTACATACAAAGATATTAAGACACTGGCAGAATTTTCTCCATGTCGAAGAAATAATCAAATCAGTTGAAAGAAAGAAATGTTTTATTTAACGACGCACTCAACACATTTTATTTACGGTTATATGGCGTCAGACATATGGTTAAAGACCACACAGATTTTGAGAGGAAATCCGCTGTCGCCACTATATGGGCTACTCTTTCCGATTAGAAGCAAGAGATCTTTTATTTGCGGTTCCCACATTCAGGATAGCACAAACCATGGCCTTTGTTGAACCAGTTATGGATCAGTGGTCCGTGCAAGTGGTTTACACCTACCCATTGAGCAAATCAGTCGAAGGCAGAGCAAGGAGATAGTAGTCACACTGGAAACAAATGTTATTACTGCTCCACCTCGCATGAATCTAGAATCGCTTGCTCCATGCAGCCAAGAAAAAGCAGATGGTCGCATGCTCCTCCATGCAGCTGATGTGGCACAGAGGGCATGACAGGACTCTAATCCGAACCATTGATACAGATCTTTTCACACTTGCAGTTACGGCAACAATGAGATTTCTTTGAAGATATGGTTAGCCTTTGGAACAGGGAAGAGCTTGCGATTCTTCTCTGCACATAACATAGCCACTGCTCTCAGCCCCGAGAAGTCTAAGGCTCTCCCCATGTTTCATGCACTGACATGATGCGACACTGTGTCAGCATTTGCTGGGCGTCGGAAGCAAACTGCATGGGCTGTTTGGGAGTCATTACCAGAGCTCACAGATGCACTATCTCAAGTCATCCATGAACAAACAGCTAAATCTGAGTCCTGTATGAGCATTATTGCAAGATACGTCATTTTGATGTATGATCGCACAAGTACCTGTAATGACATTAACACAATATGAAACTGTTTGCAAAGAAAGGCAGACCTCTGGAATCAATTCCGCCTACACATTGTCATGTTAGCCGTGCAGTGTACCAATGATCATTATGTTGGGGCCAGGCATTGCATGTACAGCCTGAGCTTCCATGTCCCAAGTGACTGGGGTTGGGGAAAAACATATGACGGTCAGTTTAAACCAATCTGGACAACACTACAATTAAATGCACAGGTTGCTGTAGGTGTAGGAAGTCTGCCCTTCCATGCACGTCACTTTGTTCTTGTGATGGGGAATACAACAGAGACTAGAAAAGTTAAGTGATGGTTTTTTTTTGTGTGTGTGTGATGTTTTGTTGATGGTTCATTCCTTCACATATTGTGTGTAGATCTGTTAACTGATGGGGGCGGGACTTATCCAATGGTAAAGCGCTCGCTTGTTGTGAGGTCGGTCTAGGATCGATACACGTCAGTGGGACAAGTGATCTATTTCTCGTTCCAGCCAGTGGACAATGGCTGGTATATCAAAGGCCATGGTATGTGCTGTCCTGTCTGTGGGATGGTGCATATAAAAGATTCCTTGCTACTAATGGAAACATTTAGCGGGTTTCCTCTCTAAGACTATATGTCAGAATTACCAAATGTTGAACTCCAATAGCCGATTTTATTAAAGGCGTTAAAACTATTGATATCTTTAATATTTGATGAGATATTGAGAAAAATAGCTTGTGGATGGTGGCCATCTTGGATTGCAAGATGACAGCCACATATTTGATGTCACCATTGGATTCTTTGACCCTGGAATGTCAGTCTAGGCGTTAAAACTGTATTGATATCTATACTACTAAATGAGATATAGAGCAAAATAACATGTGGATGGCGACCATCTTGGATTTCAATATGGCAACCACAATTTGCAAACATTTATATCACCATTGGATTCCTAGTCCCCTAAAATGTAGGTATAGGAATTTCAATTCTTTCGATATGTGTACTAGTTAAGGCGATATTAAACAAAACAGGTCCACAATGGTGGCAGTCATACGGGGTGTAATATTTTGTGAGCCCTGTATTGGGTTACTCTAACCATGTACCAATGTTCATGCTTTCACGGAAAAGTGCACAATTGATCAACTAAGCCGCCCCACTACTAGTATGGATAGTAAACATACAGTAAGGTTATTCACATATATTTGATTAAAAAAAACAATAAAAAAAAAAAAACAACAACAACCCAACAAAAAACCACATTACATACAATTTAGACATCTACACTGATCATTTAGATAATGGATTAATTTATCGTATATAGTGTCTAGATAAGAAGGTGTTTACTTTGCTGAAATATGCATTAGTTAACAAATATGTAAATTAATATACCATGTTTTGGGAACAGTATCCTTGGTGAATGATAGTGTACCCTCGGTAGTTGGGTACTGTAAAATCCACTCTATTGAAATCTTAAGTGTCTCATTTTCCTAGAACTATCCATGGCACTGATAGTAAACATACCATAAGGTTATTCACACATATTTAAAAAAAAAAAAATAATAATAATAATTTCTTATGATTAATCCATTATATATATATATATATATATATTTGATTGCTAGTGTCTACAAAAGAAGGTGTTTACTTAGCTGAAATATACATTTGCTAACATGTGTAATGTAATATAACATATTAAAGGAAAACTACCCTCGATGGATGATATCCATGTACCCTTGGTAGTTAGGTACTGTAGAATCCACCCTTTTGATATGTTAAAGGTCTCGTTTTCTGAAAACCACCCCTGACAGGATAGTAAATATGCAGTAAGGTTATTGACATCTTGTTACTAAAAAAAATAATATATATAAAAATAAACTTTCACACATGAAAAGAAAATCTACCCTGATCAGTTAAATAATAGATTAAGCATTCATATTGAATTGTCATGTCTACATTAGAAGGTGTTTACTTAGCTGAAATATACATTTGCCAACATATGTGTAATGTAATATAACATGATGAAGCAAAACTACCCTCGATGGATGATATCCATGTACCCTCGGTAGTTTGACCTGTACATATTTATGCAGTAATTATTTTAAATTATATATTGTGTAGTTGTTGGATGATTTTTGTTGTTGTTGTTGTTGTTGTTGTTTGTTTGTTTGTTTGTGTATTTATTAAATTAAGTTGTACAGACGTGCATTACAATTTTGTCACGTTTTGATAACCGTAACCACTGTTGTAGGATTCATAAAAATATCGGCGGGATTATCCCACAGATGAAGAGCGTACAAAAACAACAAACAACCACACTGATGTACGCTACGTAACATTCAATTATACAATTTATTAACCACTCAGTATATTATTAAATACGTGTTACATTAACATCTACATTTGCAATAATTTTTATATACTAGTATACACCAGGGCATTACCAGATGTTGTAAATTATCGATGTCATCAACCGTTTGCTCATGAATATTCAGTAGACGCTCACTAGTTGACAACTCTCAGTGTCAACGATCTAGTCTTTCCCGTATATATATATATGTATATATATGTATATATATATGTATATATAGGGGGTGGGTGGATGAGGTGGTGATGAGATGCGTTACAAACCGTAAGGGGACAGGTGTTTGTTAAAAGTATTGTTCAACTTTAATGTAGGAATGTGATATCTAATTAAAAATGAAGGATGAAATGATCTTAATAAAAAGAATTTAGTACCTGTTGAACAGATGCTGGTATGACCTCGGTGATGTCGTGGTTAAGCCATCGGACTTCAGGCTGGTAATATAAGTTCTGGGTTCGTAACCCTGTACCGGCTCCCACCCAGAGCGAGTTTTAACGACTCAATGGGTAGGCGTAAGCCCACTACACCGATTTCTCCTTCACAAACAACTAACAACTAACCACTAACGTACTGTTCTGGATAGACAGCCCAGATAGCTGATGTGTGTGCCAAGGACAGCGTGACATATAGTCTTAGAGAAGGAAACCTGCTACATTTTTCCATTAGTAGCAAGGGATCTTTTATTATATGCACCATTCTACAGACAGAATAGCACATACCACGGTCTTTAATTGATATACCAGTTGTGGTGCACTGGCTGGAACGAGAAATAGCCCAATGGGCCCACCGACGGAGATCGATCCTGGACCGACCGCGCATCAGTCGAGCGCTTTGCCATTGGGTTTGGTGCCTCAAACAAATAACCTACAGCTTACAGAATCAATTTACATATTTTTTAATTGGTTTTAATGTACATGTATTTGAATTTAAAACAAAACTGTAAATCGTGAAATGTTATCGTTCTTAAAATCTGTTTCGGATTATAACACCAATCTTACCAAGTTGGTTCTTAAAATTTTGAAAACCAAACTGTCTATCATACCAGGAATCCGTCACCCTCGATAGAAGCGAGGTTTTCAGTTATTTTGTCTCTTTAAGTACCACTTTTGCGAGAAACAAAATTGTTTTTATTTGGGTTTTTTTTTTTTTTAGAAAGGCGGTGATCAACGGCGAATAAAACTTCCCATTTAGGTCTATAGATAAATTTAGTACATGTACATGATAAAAATAAAATAAAAGTACAGCCAGGTCTAATTAAAGGAGAGGGGTCTGGATGATAAGCTGGCCTGGCTTAAAAGGGTATCATATGTTGGGGGTTTTAATTATTATATTATGTTTTCTGTAAATCATATATTATTTTTCTTTGTATGTAGAATACGTACATATATACTGTGTCATAAATAAAAACAGAAAATACCTGAAGGAAAAATTGTCCATGAACTGCATAAAGACGATGTTGAGCATTTACCATAGTTTGACACCCAGTAGCCGGCTATTTTTCGTGCTGGTGTGTCATTAAACAGTCATTCATTCATTCATTCATTATTTATTTATTTATTTATTTATTTATTTATTTATTTATTTAATTATTTTTTTATTTTATTTATTTATTTATGGTTGTTTTGTTTTTTTGTTTTTTGTTTTGTTTTGTTGTTGTTGTTTTGTTTTTTTGTTGTTGTTGTTGTTGTTGGGTTTTTTTTTTTTTTTTTGGGGGGGGGGTTGGGAGGGGGGTGTTTGTTTTTTGTTTGTTTTGTTTTGTTTTGTTTTTTGTAAACAGACGAACCTGTAGTTCAAGGTCCTTATATCGGGTGGCCGGAAAACCCCCAGATAACTCTACTAAATATGGAATTGTATTAAACAGTATGTCGACTGTAACTTTGGTATTTCGCATCCATTACTATGTGGATATTTGACACCTTCGGTGAAAATTGTAATATTATTGAAATAACAACAGATTCGCAATTGTAAGTAAAAACAATGCGACGCTTTTCTTTGCACTTACTGTCTCTCCTATCTGCACGGCGTCGCAGTAATTGACTTACAATTTAGTAATGGTTTGAGAAAGAAGTGACCTCGCTTTTTTTAATTTGAACCTCGCGCGAGGCCTGTTACAGAATACAGAATACATTAGCATGTATTTTACACCTGTCATAATATGCATATTGTTCAATATTCATAACATGTCAACAATTTGTTATACAAGTATTTTATTTTCTGCAATATCGGATTATATCCTAACCTGCAATCTGACACCGACACCGCCTATATTTAACGGAACGCAACAGCCGAGTTGGGACTTTTATTTATTTATTCCTGACGAAGACAACACCATGAACACGAAAGCAATTCTCTTTTTGTTTGGCCTCATCGCAACAGAGGTAAAGTAGTTTTGTTTTTATTTTAATATATGTTCAGTTAAACATTTGTTTTGTTTTGTTTTGTTTTTATTTGGTTTGTGTTTGCTATGGTTTGGGTTTGGTTTTTCGTTTTGTTTAACATGTAATCTCGCTATTCATTGAAATTTGTTGGGATTAGAAGTTTTAAAAACAAATGTTAGAAAATACACGGACAAAGAATTAGGCCTATATATTTTTATTACCCATATGGTCTACAATAAACGGTTACATAAAACATCATATTGTCCCAATCTATCTTTATGGCATGAGCTATAATAATACATTAAAAACTGTTATATAAAAAGAAAGAAATGCTTTATTTAACGACGCACTCAACACATTTCATTTACGGTTATATGGCGTCAGACATATGGTCAAGGACCACACAGATTTTGAGAGGAAACCCGCTGTCGCCACTTCATGGGCTACTCTTTCCGATTAGCAGCAAGGAATCTTTTATTAGCGCTTCCCACAAGCAGGATAACACAAACCATGGCTTTTGTTCAACCAGTTATGGATCACTGGTCGGTGCAAGTGGTTTACTCCTACCCATTGAGCCTTGCGGAGCACTCACTCAGGGTTTGGAGTCGGTATCTGGATTAAAAATCCCTCGACTAGGATCCGAACCCAGTACCTACCAGCCTGTAGACCGATGGCCTAACCACGACGCCACCGAGGCCGGTAAACTGTTATAGCAACATTCTGACGTAGCTATGGTTGCTATCGGTCGCGGCCATGATATTGACATCATTCCGCGTCACTGTAATAATTGGCATCGCTGAATTTTATAAACCTCGATTGTGAAACGATTACAATCATATTTAACGTTTGTTACAAAGCACACTTTGTGGATAATAAGTAAATTATAATATACTAAAAGGCAAAAGTTATTGAGACACACAAAAGACAAAGATAACTGATGATAAGTTTTTACTGCCGTGTATGAAACGTTATAACATGGAAAACGAAATGTCCGAAGGTATGGAAACGAGCAATAGTCCATGAAAAGGGCGCACCTGCCATATGCGAATGAGCCACATCACTAGAAGGGGTCCAGAGCGAAGTGCACACAGTCAGTAGCGAGTGTGTCCACCTTGAGCATTCATACAGGCCTGGCACCGTCGTTTCAATGAGGCCACTAAACGCTGCAAGGGTTGCTGGCTGGAACCTGTTTAGCAGATGCGTGATTCGAATCCATGTATCTTGGCGAGGGGTTGTCACGGGTGGTCGGCCGCTACGGGGATGGTCCCTGACCTGGTTGTTTTGTTGATATCGTTACCATAAGTGTCATATGGTGTTTCTGTGGACGTTGAATTGACGTGCGACGTCACACTGCGAGGTCCCAGATTCAAGCATCCCTATGACTCGCCATCTGTCATTTTTACTTAGGCGTGGCATGACGAAATTGTATTGATCAAACAGTTCACTAATTGTGTTTTTCTTACTTCTGGACTTCTGAAGGCTGCACAGAGTGGCAATGATTTGCGACCGAATGTCTGGCCTTTTATGGTGAACACTGGACAGGATTTGTCCCAAATATTCCATGTTTCTTGCACAAAGCATGCAATCGCAAATTTATTACTCCAAACAATCCATGTCACAATAACTTTTGCCTTTTGGTATAGAATAATGTGTTCTACATAGTGATGAGGAAGGGTATAGTGTACAATGTATTTGCATAATATTATATAAGAAATGAAAATGCACATTAAATTTTATAATAATTACTGGTTGTAGTAGTTACTAGTATTTCTGTTGCTACAGGTGTGTATAACAAGCGGGCGAGAGAGTCTGCTACAGGCCATAGAGAAGGCGAGAACGGCTGAGGAATTTCTTCAATACGTTATGATCAACGGGCATCCAGCACGACTCAGTGACGGTATATATATATATATATATATATATATATATATATATATATATGCACATGCACTTTATTTAATTCCCATTTGGTGCAAATCCTATTTTAAAGTTTGTTTTGTTTAAGGACACCACGGTGATTTCTTAATCATCGGCTGTTGGATGTCAAATATTTGGTAATTTTGACATATAGTATTAGAGAGGAAAACTGCGTAATTTGTCCATTAGTAGCAAGGGATCGTTTATATGCACCATCCCACAGACAGGATAGCACATACCACCGCCTTTGAAATACCAGTCGTGGTGCACTGGCTTGAACGAGAAATAGCCCAATGGGCCCACCGACGGAAATCGATCCTAGACCGATCGCCCGTCAAGCGAGCTCTTTACCACTGGGCTATGTCCCGTCTCAAAATCTATAATACTGTGAATATATATTACATTAAACTTGTTCTAAAGGTATTAAAAGGTATCAAATCAGTTATCAGTTTCATATGTCGATATATATATAGAGAGATTCAAATCGATGTAGCAGGTAGATTTTGTGATATATGGGGGACAAGGCCCTGTGGGTACTCCTCTGCCTTAAAAGCATTCTTATTGACAATACAACATTGTTAGTAGTTGTCAGTTACGCTAATTTGATATACAGCACCACCCATTCCCCCCTACCACAGCTAAACACATTCTAATATATCTTTACAGTTTACATGCAAACTGATGAAAACGGGGAACAGGTTTACGCTAGTGACGGTAAGTTTGTAGTATTAAAGAACCATCTTGGAAATGCTATTAAAAGGCCACTAGCACGTGCGTCATATCCAGATGACATTATACAAACAAAATTTCAACCAATTAAAGTGCATTTAGAACAAATCTACATAAGCGTACGAGACAGGGGGCAAAACATCAAATGCGGGCAAAAATGATACAGATATTCGAGCAAAATGAGGTAACTTGAGACCTTTTTACCATGTATTTTCATCATTCTGCCCTCAAAATGTGCTAACTTGAGACCTTTTTACCATGTATTTCCATCATTCTGCCCTCAAAATGTGCTAACTTGAGACCTTTTTACCATGCATTTTCATCATTCTGCCCTCAAAATGTGCTAACTAACTTGAGACCTTTTTACCATGTATTTTCATCATTCTGCCCTCAAAATGAGCTAACTTGAGACCTTTTTACCATGTATTTCCATCATTCTGCCCTCAAAATGTGCTAACTTGAGACCCTTTTTTCCATGTATTTTAATCATTCTACCCTCAAAATGTGCTAACTTGAGACCTTTTTACCATGTATTTTCATCATTCTGCCCTCAAAATGTGCCAACTTGAGACCTTTTTACCATGTATTTTCATCATTCTACCCTCAAAATGAGCTAACTTGAGACCTTTTTACCATGCATTTTCACCATTCTGCCCTCAAAATGTGCTAACTAACTTGAGACCTTTTTACCATGTATTTTCATCATTCTGCCCTCAAAATGAGCTAACTTGAGACCTTTTTACCATGTATTTTCATCATTCTGCCCTCAAAATGTGCTAACTAACTTGAGACCTTTTTACCATGTATTTTCATCATTCTGCCCTCAAAATGAGCTAACTTGAGGCCTTTTTATCATGTATTTTCATCATTCTGCCCTCAAAATGTGCTAACTTGAGACCTTTTTACCATGTATTTTCATCATTCTGCCCTCAAAATGTGCCAACTTGAGACCTTTTTACCATGTATTTTCATCATTCTACCCTCAAAATTAGTTGTAATCCATGTAAAAATGCGTAGTGATTTGTTTGTTTCGTAGTAATGTCAATATGAATACATGTTGTTATCCAAATTCGGGCATTTTCGTTTAATTCGGGCAAAAGCTAGCCTGCCCGCCTACAAAAATGAGAGCCTGTCCGCCTATGCAAATCTATCCGGAGATCTTTGCATTCGCAGTATCTTATTCACGTTTACGAATCATCCCTTAAACGATATCGGTTGAAGGGTGCGAAAATGTCGCTTCATAGCTCTGTTGAGTACGTATATTTAAATTAAGCAATCTCGAAATAAGCCAACATGTCGGTAGTAATACCAGAAGAGCGAGAGACGAGCACTGGGATGTGGAGCTGGCTGGAATATGAAGGGTTTTTTGTTTGTTTTGTTTAACGACACCGTGAGAGCACAATGATTACTAGTAATTAATCATTAGCTATTGGATGTCAAACACTTGGTAATTCTAACACGTAGTCATCAGAGGAAACCCGCTACATTTTTACTTATGTAGCGAGGGAAATTTTATGTGCACTTTCCCACAGACAGGGAAGCACATACCACGGCCTTTGACCAGTTATGGTGCACTGGTTGGAACGAGAGAAAAAACTATGAGTTGAATGGATCCACTGAAATGGTTCGATCCTGCTGACAATCAGAATGTATTGAGTTGACTGATAAAACGTTTATTATCAGAATAAGAAAAGGTAAGTTACATTCCAAAGAACTAGAACAGGAAATGTATAGAATAAAATGTTTAAAAATTAATGTTTAATTAATATCAACAATAATTTTTTTTAAAATTAATTAGTATCTAATTGCAAAACAAGCATCAGGGCGACTAATTATCTGGATTTTTCTGAAATATCCGGAATTGTTGTCCAATTAGCGTGTGCAGGTTCAAGCACATTTATTCTTTTATTCAATATAATAATAATAATAATATATATATATATATATATATATATAGAGAGAGAGAGAGAGAGAGAGAGAGAGAGAGAGAGAGAGAGAGAGAGAGAGAGAGAGAGAGGGAGGGGGGGGGGGGAGGCTTCGTCACGAGTGTGTTTTTAATATGGAAAATACCAACCGAGTCTATGTTAATCGGCATTTGTCGAGGCTCTACCGAGACAAATACCGATTATCTAGTCGAGGTTGATATTTTACATATTAAAAAACACGAGTAGCGAATTCTATTTATCCTATAACACTCCTAAAATAACATTTTAATTTTAAAAAATTAGTAAATCACAGTACTAAAGTCGGTAATATGAAGTCATCACGATTTGCACAAATTAGTTTGACGTCACGCGTTTCAAACAAATCTTTGAAAACGTTACGCTCAGGTATACAGGCCTTGTTGGCTTATAAGCAAATGACCCATCCACAGCAACAAATTACCTAGAGACCATGTTGATTTGCATACCGTTATTAACCGGGTTAATAAAGTAAATTATCACATGGGTTTATGACATGGCTATCATGGGTAAGTTATCGGATATGTTATTACCAGAGTGTTTTTCGGTATCGTCAATATCATATATTAGGAATAAAAATTGTATTATGCGAGCCTCTAGCGAGCATAATACATTATTTTTAATCCTAATATATGATATTGACGATACCGAAATACACGAGGGTAATAATCTCTTTATCATATAAGCTCAAGCTTAATACAACGTGTTTTTGTAAACTGTACACGCAACTTTATTTCCAGTCCGCCATTACTAGATATACAAATGACGTAAGAATATGTGGCGCGTTGTATTTTTGAATGGAAATGACGTCAAACTCGAATGACGTCATTTTGGATGTCTTTACATCAAAATAAACTAGGGCTTAACGTTTTTTGTTTTCTAAACGCTGGACAGCTTTCAGTGTAAAATTGCCATTAAAATGTATATGATCTGAAAAATATCACATACTTTGATTGCACTGAAAATGTAAGATATTATATATATATATATATATATATATATATATATATATATATATATGTGTGTGTGTGTGTGTGTGTGTGTGTGTGTGTGTGTGTGTGTGTGTGTGTTTGGGAGTGTGTGTGTGTGTGTGTGTGTGTGTGTGTGATATATATACGGGGGGTTTCAAACGCAGGTTCGCGCGTTTTAAGATGAAAAATATGTTTGAAATTCCGGGGGAAAATCCTGTTAAGTTGGCCGCCATAGAGCTTAGAATTATTGATCCCTTTCGTATTGTTCTCTGTAACCAGCTTATAGACGGCCTATATCTGACGAGTGTGGTCCGCGGTTGACGACCGTCAAAATTCCAAGAGAACTCGGAGACCACAATATTATATACTTTCCTAAGTGCACCCCGATTGAACGATGTGGTGGGTGCTGCGCAGAAGACAAGCACAAGTGTCACCCAACCAGAACCGAAACAGTTGAGATTCACGTAAGTGTTAAAGACGCTATCTCACAATTGATTCACGCCATCGGGTTTTTTATTTTTATTTATTTATTTTTAAATTGAAATGCATTTAAGAAGCTATCTCAAACATTTAAATGATATTCACTTCGGTTAAGTAGTAAAACAACATAATTTTCATGTAGGGCAAAAGTGAGGGTTGCATCTGGTGACAAAAGTTGTCAGATAATTAGAAATTAGAAATATTTAACGACGCCCTCAACACATTTTATTTACGGTTATATGGCGTCAGACATATGATTAAGGACCACAGAGATATTGAGAGAGGAAACTCACCGTCGCCACTCTTTTCGGTTAGCAGCAAGGGATCTTTTATATGCACCATCCCACAGACAGGGTAGTACATAACACGGCCTATGATATACCAGTCGCGGTGCACTGGCTGGAACGAGAAATAGCCCAATGATGCCATCGAAGGGGCTCGATCCCAGACAGACCGCGCATCGAGCGAGCGCTTTACCTCTGGGCTATGTCCCGTCCCTTGTCAGATAAAAACAAATTTCAAGTAAACAAAATCTTTTGTGATTATATCTAATATATCATGCTAATATCAATTGTATTTGCTATTATTTGCCTAAAAATGCCATAATACACTCTTTAAAACGTATCTAATAATTTCACAAACTATAATGATACTGAAAATGTTAACAATCTGATTAAAATTAGCTCCACTTGTTAATAACTATATATGGGACAATATATATAGGATACCATACTCACAGGCTACCATACTCCAGTAAACTAGAGAAACACATAAATGATCGGACAACACAGTCGAACAGAATACCCAAACAAAGGAAAGAAAGAAAAAAATGTTTTATTTAACGACGCACTCAACACATTTTATTTACGGTTATATGGCGTCAGACATATGGTTAAGGACCACACAGATTTTGAGAGGAAACTCGCTGTCGCCACTATATGGGCTACTCTTTCCGATTAGCAGCAAGGGATCTTTTATTTGCGCTTCCCACAGGCAGGATAGCACAAACCATGGCCTTTGTTGAACCAGTTATGGATCACTGGTCGGTGCAAGTGGTTTACACCTACCCACTGAGCCTTGCGGAGCACTCACTCAGGGTTTGGAGTCGGTATCTGGATTAAAAATCCCATGCCTCGACTGGGATCCGAACCAAGTACCTATCAGCCTGTAGACCGATGACCTAACCACGACGCCACCGAGGCCGGTCCCAAACAAAGGATGCATGTTGCAATCCTGACATTTGAGGGTAGCTGACATCATTGGCGCATTAAACATGCAGAAAAATATACATAGACATTATTAGCACTTTTCATTTCAAGTTATTTTTCGTGCTTATATCCTAGTAAGGTTCAAGCACGCTGTCCTGGGCACACACTTCAGCTATCTGGGTTGTCTGTCCAGGGCAGTGGGTTAGTTGTTAGTTGGTTAAGGGTTAGTGGTTACACCCACCCATTGAACCCTTAAGAACTCACTCTGGGTTGGAGCCGGTACCGGGCTGCGAGCCCTGTACCTACCAGCCTGAAGTCCGATGGCTTAACCACTGCGCCAACGAGGCCGGTATTATTAGCACATGGATTTGCACGATATATGTAGGAATATTTTTTAAACAGTGTGCTTTTGGAAAAACATCAGATTCTCTTTCTTTTTAAAAATTACATAAACTCTCATCAAGATTGATTTTTTGACCAGTTTTTGTGAGAGTAGGCATAGATTTTTTAGGACCTGTATATCAGTCTTCAAAATTCAATATATCCATTTATTTTGTAACAGGTAAGAAAAAACTTTGTCACAAAATCACCAGTAACCCGTCACTCGCCCTCCCCCATTTTTAAAAATTGTATTGTGCCTTATTTTCACACAGCAATCATCAGAAATTATACTTTCAGTTGCTATGTCAAGCGAAAATGTTACACTTCTGACCAATTTTAGAAACATAATTTTAATTTATTTTGTTAGGCATACATGGAATCATTTATATCTAGAGATAAAACATTAAAAAAGACTTTTAAAAAACTGGAATTGATCAATGTTATTGCTTTTAGAGCCAGAAATGTGAAACGATTCATTTTTTCCACCCTTGTAAGGACTATTATAATTATATTGCTTGTGTTGTTGATGATGATGATGATGATGGTGAAGGTGATGATGGTGATGATGATGATGATGATGATGGTGATGGTGAAGGTGATGATGGTGATGGTGATGGTGAAGGTGATGATGGTGATGGTGATGGTGATGGTGATGATGATGGTGATGGTGATGGTGATGATGGTGATGGTGATGATGATGTTTTTCATTAGGTGTTGACAGCAAGGATTCCCCATCCTGGGGCAGGACATTTCGCTTGGGCAGGAATAAGGACGGTGCACTTCGAACGTCACTTGGCTTGCGGCCCCGCCTGTAAGATAACCCGAGAAGATTGCAACGTTACGCAGACGTACAACAAGATGGATTGCTCGTGTCGGTGTTACTACCAGCGCCCCTGCTTTCCTCTTCAAACGTGGGACGAGGCCACCTGTTCCTGTAAATGTCGAACAGTTCTCAACTGTTCGCCATCCACGTTCAATCCCGAGACTTGCCAGTACGTTAATTTTTCTAAACAGTTCAGTGTTATCATTAAACCGTTTGACAGTCTGACGGTATAGTTCTCAACTGTTCACCATCCACATTCAATCCCGAGACTTGCCAGTATGTTCATTTCTAAGCAGTTCGGTGTTAACATTAAACCGTTTGACAGTCTGACGGCATAGTTGTCAACTGTTCACCATCCACATTCAATCCCGAGACTTGCCAGTATGTTCATTTCTAAGCAGTTCGGTGTTAACATTAAACCGTTTGACAGTCTGACGGCATAGTTGTCAACTGTTCACCATCCACATTCAATCCCGAGACTTGTCAGTATGTTCATTTCTAAGCAGTTCAGTGTTATCATTAAACCGTTTGACAGTCTGACGGCACAGTTCTCAACTGTTCACCATCCACATTCAATCCCAAGATTTGTCAGTATGTTCATTTCTAAGCAGTTCAGTGTTAACATTAAACCGTTTGACAGTCTGACGGCATAGTTCTCAACTGTTCACCATCCACATTCAATCCCGAGACTTGTCAGTATGTTCATTTCTAAACAGTTCAGTGTTATCATTAAACCGTTTGACAGTCTGACGGCACTGTTCTCAACTGTTCACCATCCACGTTCAATCCCGAGACTTGCCAGTATGTTAATTTTTCTAGCAGTTCAGTGTTATCATTAAACCGTTTGATAGTCTAACGGCACAGTTCTCAACTGTTCACCATCAGCGTTCAATCCCGAGACTTGTCAGTTAGTTCATTTTTCTAAACAGTTCAGTGTTATCATTAAACCGTTTGATAGTCTAACGGCACAGTTCTCAACTGTTCACCATCAGCGTTCAATCCCGAGACTTGTCAGTTAGTTCATTTTTCTAAACAGTTCAGTGTTATCATTAAACCGTTTGACAGTCTGACGGCACAGTTCTCAACTGTTCACCATCCACGTTCGACTCCGAGATTTGCCAGTACTTTCATTTTTCTAAACAGTTCAGTGTTATCATTAAACCGTTTCACAGTCTGACGGCACCGATGGTGCAGTTGTCATATCACAGAGTTCAAAGTGAAAGTTTGTTTTGATAGCACACACTACGGCGCTTGATGTACCAGCCGTGATGCATTGGCTGGGACACGACTGGTATATCACAGAGTGCAAAGTGAAAGTTTGTTTTGATAGCACACACTACGGCGCTTGATGTACCAGCCGTGATGCATTGGCTGGGACACGACTGGTATATCACAGAGTGCAAAGTGAAAGTTTGTTTTGATAGCACACACTACGGCGCTTGATGTACCAGCCGTGATGCATTGGCTGGTACACGACTGGTATATCACAGAGTGCAAAGTGAAAGTTTGTTTTGATAGCACACACTACGGCGCTTGATGTACCAGCCGTGATGCATTGGCTGGTACACGACTGGTATATCACAGAGTGCAAAGTGAAAGTTTGTTTTGATAGCACACACTACGGCGCTTGATGTACCAGCCGTGATGCATTGGCTGGGACACGACTGGTATATCACAGAGTTCAAAGTGAAAGTTTGTTTTGATAGCACACACTATCAGCCGTGATGCATTGGCTGGTACACGACTGGCATATCACAGAGTGTGTTATGTGCTATCCTCTGTGGCCCTGTGGAATGATGATGCATATAAACGATTCCTTGCCACTAATGAAAACAATGTAACGGATTTTCTCTGTAAGTAAGACTGTGATTAATAAATCAATGCGCGCTAAGTCCAAATAACATTTATTGGGTAAATCCATCTCAAATCAGCAAATATTTAGGGTCATCCACGCACTTCAGTCTTAGATTCATTTGAGATTTGCACCAAATAATTCCTCTTTTCATTCAAATGAATAAATCCGAAATTTGGGCTCTGTATTCCAAGTACTTGTTGAGAAACGGTCATTTTGCAAATAAAAGATCCCTTGCTGCCTGTCGTAATAGAATAGCCTATGTGGCGACAGCGGGTTTCCTCTAAAAAACAGTGTCACAATGACCATATGTTTGACGTCCAATAGCCGACGATAAGATAAAAAATCAATGTGCTCTAGTGGCGTCGTTAAATAAAACAAACTTTACTTTTACTTTTAAACAAAATAAACTTTAACTTTGAACATATTATGCTTATATGGAGATCGGGTAGTGGCCAGTAGTAGTACTGAACTAGAAATCGGGGTAGGCCCACCTTCACACAAATAAGAACATATTCCTAGATCAGCGCCTCACTCATTCATTGGTTGATCCATTCATTGTTGCAGGTGTGAAATAAACGGAGGCAAGACCGACCCAAACACCACACAGTCCTACAACCCATGCCTCACGCAGTTCTGTCCGCCAAGGTTTCACAAAACGGTTTATCCCAACAAACCGAATAGGTGCGTGTGTACGCCGCCATTCTTCGGTCCGGGAAGAAAGTAACGCATCGGTTGAACGCAACAATTTGAAGAAGAAAAAAAAAGTGTAACTTTTTATTTTGGTGAAGAAAATTATTGTTATTGATACGTGACTATAAAAAATAAAAAAAAAGTAAAAAAACAAACCTGTGTTACGTTTTGATTACATGTAGTGCCTACTCCCAAACTTTAAAACAACACCATCATGGATATATGTAAAAAAAAAAAGAAAAAAAAAAAGACCAGTGGCGGATCCAGAAAATCCATTTAGGGGAACCCCATTGACATGAGATGGAATGCGAAGGGAACTTTAGGGGAGGTTTGGAGGGGGATCGCGTCCCTCCCCCTCAATATATAATAACACTATAACTGTCGCAAAATTTAAATTTATCTCTTATGTTACTGAAGAAAGGACACACTAGAACAAAGTGATATTCGTCTTCTACTACATTCATATTGCACAGACGACACATTCTATTTTTCCTGTCAATATTGTGGTATCTGCCCGTTTCTATAAAGAGATTATGGGAAGATAATCTATATTTACTCAAAATATGTTTGTATTTCAAGGCAATAGGTTTCTGAAGATAAGGTTGTAAGCAATAATTATTAACAACGAATTTGTATAACAGACATTTTGAAGAATTGTTGAACACAGCATACATAGATTGGATAAATTGATCAGTCATTCTCTGTTTGAATAATGATATAAATGTATTGCGATTTTCTACATTTTGATCATACCATATGTGACCAAAACTATTAGTGAGAAGCAGGTCTCTCATTTGACTAACCCAGTTAACAGAACGTGGTTTTCTTATGCACTCGTCATATAGGGTGTTATAACTCTCTTTCAAAATGCAGTTATCTGTCTGTATTCAACAAATTTATCCAATATTTAACAATACGGATGTTCCTACTTATGTACAAAGGTGATCTACCTAATTCAAAATAGACCATCATATTAGTAGTGCTCCTTTTCACGCCTAAAATACGTTTACAGAATTGTAAATGTAGGATCTCGTGACTATTTGCTTTGTTAAATAATATTATAATGTTATAATAATATTATATAACCATATAATATTACTTAGGGGCACCTGTGATTTTAGTATGCGTGTACTGTTTCCTATGTCTTAAATTATACGGATTAGGAAATATCGCGGAAAGATAAAACCAAGTTAAAGGGATGTTCGCGCAATGCTTTTGGACTGATATGCACATTCAACGGTATATAATGCACATTATTGCTTAATATCAACACGTATAATCATATACTTAATTAATAAAACTGTTAAATGTGACGGCTATTATAGATAACGGGCGCAGCCATTTTATACCACCTCTGGCGAGCCAATGGTTAATAATACTTTACGTGTCACTTCGGGAATTAGGAACTGACGAAAAAATACTTAACTGATTTTTGCGGATGAATCGCAATGTTCTGTAATAATATCCATCCTAGTAAGCTAGCAATAAGTATATATTATTTTTCAATAGAAATAAACAACCATTGTCAAAGTGTCGAAATAACTGTATTATGTTTTGTCCATAAATTAACCCGTGTACTGAAATAATAATATCTCTCGCTCTCTCTCTCTCTCTCTCTCTCTCTCTCTTCTCTCTCTCTCTCTCTCTCTCTCTCTCTCTCTCTCTCTCTCTCTCTCTCTCTCTCTCTCTCTCTCTCTCTCTCTCTCTCACACACACACACACACATTCACAAGAATGCATGTGTTCTTTATGATCCATCACAGGCTACCATACTCCAGTAAACTAGAGAAACACATAAACGATCAAACAACACAATCGAACAGGAAGGAAGGAAGGACATGTTTTATTTAACAACACACTCAACACATTTTATTTACGGTTATATGGCGTCAGACATATGGTTAAGGTCCACACAGATATTGAGAGAGGAAACCCGCTGTCGCCACTTCATGGGCTACTCTTTTCGATTAACAGCAAGGGATCTTTTATATGCACCATCCCTCAGACAGAGTAGTACATATCACGGCCTTTGTTATAACATATAGTCTTGAAAAATGTTACGTAAATCGAACACAGTACCCTATTCCTCTACCCCTAGAGCGTTACGTAATTAGTAACACCCCCTTACATGTAACCCGTATGCCAACAGCTGGCCACTGTCAACATTTCAAGGCAACTCCCCCACCCACCGACCCCTGGAAAGGCGTTGTACCATACCTCTATGGATATAAATATGTTTTGGAGATATGAAACAACCCCTCAATCAAGACAGTTGAATTTGTTCAAAAATTGCGAAATCTCACGTGATCTCTTGTTGGGGAATTCTATACTTGTGATAAGCCAATGAAAACCGAGATCGGTACGAGCCTGTCAAAAGTGTCCCACTTTCAAAATACTGGCTTTGTTTTTGACCTGGATAAGCCAGCGTAGTGAAACCAATGCGGAGTGCGGCGTCATATATGCACCAAACGTAATTGGATTTTCTGTTCTATATGCTTAATAATTAAAATACTGCCGCTTTAAAATCAGTACAAAAACAAAATAGGGGAAATGGAATATTTAGTTTAACGACACCACAGCCCTTTTTAAATCATGCTTGTTTCGTGCTTAGCTATGGCTATTTCCACTTCAGTAAGGAAGGAAATGTTTTATTTAACGACACACTCAACACATTTTATTTACGGTTATATGGCGCGCGGTCGGTCTGGGATCGATCCCCGTCGGTGGGCCCATTGGGCTATTTCTCGCTCCTGTCAGTACACCACGACTGGTATATCAAAGGCCGTGGCATGTGTTATCCTGTCTGTGGGATGATACATATAAAAGATCCCTTGCTGCTAATCGAAAAGAGTAGCCCACAAAGTGGCAACAGCGGGTTTCCTCTCTCAATATCTGTATGTTCCTTAACCATATGTTCGACGCCATATAACCGTAAATAAAATGTGTTGTGTGCGTCGTTAAATAAAACATTTCCTTCCATGTGAGACTGTGAGACTTTTATTTACTCTCTGGCCGTTGCACAACGGCGTAGGAGGAATATATACATACTATTTCTATAAACACGTGACATGATGAAAGAGAAATACAAAAGTTAAATTAAAATGATTGTGAATTAATTCCTATGAACATTTGCATACAACATAAATCTGTGAATATTCATAAAAAATACAAATATATAAACTGTTTAGCCGGTAGAACTAGTTAAAATTGTTATTGGTAAATTAATGTTCAATATATATATATAATGTACTTCTGGGTGTTGGGGATGTGAAATATCAAGGATGTTTAAATGCATTCATAATTACTTTTATAAACTTTGCTAAATTCTTTAGTGTACTGATTCGTTTGTTTTGCATTAGTTCTTTGAATTTATAAGTACTTGGTCGAGTATAGTAATAGGGATGTAAAAATTGAGTCCTAGAATTACTAAAAAAGTGGCAAATGAAAAGATAGTGAAACTCATCACCAATTTCACTTTCATTGCACAGGGTACAAATTCTATCTTCTAATGAAATATTATTCCAGCGTCCTGTTTCTACCGGTAAATAATGGTTTGATGTTCTGAATGTTAAGAGTGGTTTCCACAGTTTTTCTGGAAGTATATTAATGTATTTTTCTAAAATTAGTTGTTCCTTATATAATTGGTAGGTTTTGCCTCTCGAAGATAATGTTATGTTACTTCTCCATGTTTGTGAATATTGATCAGTTTGTCTTTGTTTAATTTGTTGCGAGAGACAATTAACTGATCTGAAAGTATGAGCTACCCAGACATTACAAATTCCCAAGTTTTCCAAAATGTTTTTAATAGTAATGACCCATTTATATTCTGTTCCGTTAACAATATAGTCATTTAGCATTACTTTATACAATAACGTCGAAAATTTTGACTGCTTTCCTGATAAAAGCCTTGCCCAGTAACATACCATTCTTCTATAAATTATTAATTCAATAGGAAGTCTCCCTAGCTCTCCAAAGAGCATAAAAAATGGTGTTGCTTTCTTAATAGGTAAAATATGTCTTAAAAAATGTATTTGTACGGAATTAAATATATAAATTTTCTCATGTCCCCAGACTTCACATCCGTATAACAAGATTGGAAGGACTATTGAATCAAACATTTTTAATTTACATTCGGTTGATAAATGATTATCTTTGGCTTTTGATAATACAAAATACATGGCCTTAGTAGCCTGTTGGCTGAGCTTAGTTTTAGTAATACGGAAGTTATTTAATTTAGTAAAGATAATTCCAAGATATTTATGTTCTTTTACATTCTCTAGAACAGTGTTTCCGATCTTGAAAGTATGTCTATAATATCTAGTGGTTCCCTTAAAAATTTATATTTTCGTTTTGCTACAGTTTATTTTAAATTTCCATTTTAAAGAATATTGATAAAATATATTTGAGGTGTGTTGTAAGTCGTTTGCGGAGGTTGATAAAAGTGCGGTATCGTCTGCATATAACAAACAAAACATATGTAGTACAATATCTAATGGTGAATTTTGATTATCGGACATAGCGGCAACTCCTTGACATCCATGGTTAGTTAAGTAATCTTCTATATCGTTTAAATACAGGGAAAATAAAATTGGGGATAAATTTTCACCTTAACGGAAAGAAAGAAAAAAAGAAAAGAAGTGTTTTATTTAACGACGCACTCAACACATTTTATTTACGGTTATATGGCGTCAGACATATGGTTTAGGTCCACACAGGTTTTGAGAGGAAACCCGCTGTCGCCACTACATGGGCTACTCTTCCGATAGGCAGCAAGGGATCTTTTATTTGCGCTTCCCACAGGCAGGATGGCACAAACCATGGCCTTTGTTGAACCAGTTATGGATCACTGGTCGGTGCAAGTGGTTTACACCTACCCATTGAGCCTTGCGGAGCACTCACTCTGGGTTTGGAGTCGGTATCTGGATTAAGAATCCCATGCCTCGACTGGGATCCGAACCCAGTACCTACCAGCCTGTAGACCGATGGCCTGCCACGACGCCACCGAGGCCGGTCACCTTGACGGATGCCGATATTGCATGGGAATAAAGCCGATTGTTTATTATTTATAAGAATAAGTGATTTTAGGCCTTGGTACATTTTGTAGATAATTCGAAAGAATTTACCGTTGATATTATTTTGCAGAAGTTTATGCCAAAGTAGCGTTCTGGGTACCATATCAGATGTCTTCTCAAAATCAACAAAAGCGCAATATAGCTTTTTCTTTCGTTTTTGTGATGTAATGTAAAAGTATGATCCGTAGTTGAATAGCCTTTCCGAAATGCGGTTTGGGCCTCACTAATTATATTGTTTTCTTCGATAAATTTATTTAAACGGTTATTTAGTAATGTTGTGAATAGTTTAGAGCAGCAGCAAAGTAATGTAATTGGTCGGTAATTTTCGGGATGTAGTCGACTTCCTTTATTTTTGAATATTTGTATAATAATACCAGTGTGCCATTCTTCAGGTAAAACTCCATTATCAAAGATTGTATTACAGAACAAGGCCTATTGACCTAGAGAGCTCCGCTATTTCATTTTCAATTTTGACACTGATAGATGATCATACATAGAGATTTTCAAAGTTAAAATGTTTTAATTAATTTTTTTAATTTAATAAAAATTCAAAATTCCCAAATATCTCCCTATTACTTTGTGGATACTGCTTCGGAACTGATCGAAATCTACCAGAAGATACTTTCAAAATTAAAATAATAATAATAATAATAAGACGACGAACAAGAAAATCTAAATTTAATATTCTAAATTCCCTAAATGTATAACGTTTCTTGAGACCGCCCCTGCGAATAACTATAATCAGTTTCAGAATTATCCAATCAAAAACACCCAAAGATAGACTTGCCAAGCCCGTAGGAACCGAAAGACTCCAACATGAGGACAGAAATGCACGGTATGTGTCTGTTTGTATGGACCGACCTCGGTGGTATTGTGGTTTAGTAAGGCTGGTGGGTACTGGGTTCGCAGCCCGGTACCGGTTCCCACCCAGAGCGAGTTTAATGTCTTCAGTGCTAAGTGTAAGGCTACTACACCGACTTCTCTCTCACAAATAACTAATCATTAACTTTGTCCTGGACAGACAGCCCAGATAGCTGAGGTATGTGCCCATGGCAGCGTGCTTAAACCTTTAATAGATATAATCACGAACATGAATGAATTGATGAATGAAGCGTGTGTGTCGTACTGATTTTACGAAACGAGTGTCAGGATTATTGTATTGTCAGAGCGACGTTTTTTAAGGCACATTTTGTAATAAATGACCTATTGTACCGGCCTCGGTGGCGTCGTGGCAGGCCGTCGGTCTACAGGCTGGTAGGTACTGGGTTCGGATCCCAGTCGAGGCATGGGATTTTTAATCCAGATACCGACTCCAAACCCTGAGTGAGTGCTCCGCAAGGCTCAATGGGTAGGTGTAAACCACTTGCACCGACCAGTGATCCATAACTGGTTCAACAAAGGCCATGGTTTGTGCTATCCTGCCTGTGGGAAGCGCAAATAAAAGATCCCTTGCTGCCTGTCGTAAAAAGAGTAGCCTATGTGGCGACAGTGGGTTTCCTCTGAAAATAGTGTCAGAATGACCATATGTTTGACGTCCAATAGCCGATGATAAGATAAAAAATCAATGTGCTCTAGTGGTGTCGTTAAATAAAACAAACTTTTTTTTTAAATGACCTATTGTATAATATGTACCCATGCGTTTTAGCTCAGTTGGTTGAGTGCTCACTTAAAGTGATTGCGTCGTTTGATCGAACAACTGATTTGATTTTTTCTCTCGTTCCAACCAGTGCACCACAACTGGTCAAAGGCCGTGGTATGTGCTATCCTGTCTGTGGGCAAATACATATAAAAGATCCCTTGATGCTAATGGACAAAATGTAGCTGGTTTCCTCTGATGAAGGAAGGAAATGTTGTATTTAACGACGCACTCAACACATTTTATTTACGGTCATATGGCGTCGGACATATGGTTAAGGACCACACAGATATGGAGAGAGGAAACCCGCTGTCGCCACTTCATCGGCTACTCTTTTCGATTAGCAGAAAGGGATATTTTATATGCGCCATCCCACAGACAGGATAACACATGCCAGGGCCTTTGATATACCAGTCGTGGTGCAGACCGACTGTGCATCAAGCGAACGCTTTACCACTGGGCTATGTCCCGCCCCTCCTTTGATGACTACGTGTCAGAATTACCAAATATTTTACATCCAATAGCCGATGTTTAATTAATGTGCTCTAGTGGTGTCGTTTAACAAAACCAAGTTTAACTTTAACTTTCTCAGTAAGCACTAACAACTAACCAATAGCCAGTGGCCTGAACGTAGAACCCAGACTTCTGAGGTGTGTGCCCATGAAAGTGTGCTTGAACCTTAAAAGGGCTATCCTTGGATTACTGGCTTGTAAGATGTTTTCGACTAACACAGACTTCTTGGTGACTAAAATTACATATTAAATATATTTTCTTGTTTGGAATACCAGTGTCCGTATATTCAAGGTGTTTCTGACCGTCCTAATATGTGTAAGTAGCCCAAACTGGATTTGGTATCCCAGTAATTTCGGACGTACGAAAACATATATATATCATAAAACAAAAAACAAGTTTAACCAAGTCCAAACACTAAAACAATCAGAAACACATTTAATATATACAACCAATAATATTTTATTTAGCAAAATATGAAATTAAAGTCTTAACGATCGTCCAAAACACAGGATATTCCCTTTAATTGAATACAAACATGGAACTGAAATAAAAATTTAATCACCGTTCAGTAAAGGTAGACCATACAGCGGCAGTGTGTTTTGTTTTATTTACGACAATGTATGTGTTGATTCCCAGTGGCTGTTCAGTAAAGGCAGACCATACAGCGGCAGTGTGTTTTGTTTTATTTTTGACAATGTATGTATTGATTCCCAGTGGCTGTTCAGTAAAGGTAGACCATGCAGCGGCAGCAGGTTTCTTCTTTAAAATGTAACCTTGGAAATAAAGGAATTTGTTTAACAATAAAGAAACAGAATATTTGTTAAGCGACACCTCATATATGGTAGTAAGTGACAACGAGCAAGCTGAGTTATTCTTTTTACACTCAAACACATAGGCAATCAACAACCTATCTATTACCTTTTTTAAAAATTCTTTAGACGGATTAAGTACATTAAACGAATTAAATAGGTTTTTTGTTTTTGTAAAGAAATTGACCAATTTCCGACGAATTTTAGTATATTTAGTACATTTAATCTAATGTTTTTACACTCTAAACAATTCGGAGTATCAGATTTCTTTTTATAATTGTATGTTATTTAATGATAATATATATATATATATATATATATATATATATATATATATATATATATATATATATATATATATATATATATATATATATATATATATATAATAATTTCCAGTCTGACAGTAACAGAGCCATATATATATATATTTTTAATAATTTCAGGTCTGACAGTAACAGAGCCAGCAATAGCCTGTAGAACACTGAAGCTATCAGGAAGGAAATGTTTTATTTAACGACGTACTCAACACATTTTATTTACGGTTACATGGCGTCAGACATTTGGTTAAGAACCACACATATATTAAGAGAGGAAACCCGCTGTCGCCACTTCATGGGCTACTCTTTTCGATTAGCAGCAAAGGATCTTTTATATGCACCATCCCACAGACAGGGTAGTACACACCACAACCTTTGATATACCAGTCGTGGTGCACTGGCTGGAACGAGAAATAGCCCAATGAGTTCACCGACAGGGATCGATCCCAGACCGACCGCGCATCGAGCGAACGCTTTACCACTGGCCTACGTTCCGCCCCATGGAGTGGGTGATAATATTTTCAATAAATTCAAATAAAAAACACAATTACCAGCCACCTCAGTAATGTGCTCCCCAAAACTGAGACAATGACCAATGATTACTCCTAAAAATCTAACAGATTGTATCTGATTAATGATATTGACTTTTAATTCTAGTTCTAAATTATATGCGGGCCACACCATCCCAATCATCTGGCCAAGTGGAAAAGATATATTGGTTAATATGACATTTAAAATCACTGTAGGAGGGATACTAACATTTCAACGTGGCAAATTCAAAACAGTCTTATTCAGGATTATTATTTCAGGACTATATTTTTTTGTTACACATAGTTTTGTTTTTTCTCTAAGAAGAATACACAATTGGCCAAATTTACAAAGCATGTTTGGGGTTTTTGGTGTGTTTTTTCTGTTTTGTTTTGGGGGTGTTTTTGTTTGTTTGTTTTGTTTTGTTGTTGTTGGGTTGGGGTTTTTTGTGTGTTTTTTTGGTCTTACTCGCTTGTAACTACATATATTTACAATACTTAAATATCTGCATTTAAAACTACGGAATATTATTCACTATTAGATCCGTATTTGATATTTGAAATCAGGATTAATTAGATTTAATTGTTTAATAGATTGATAGTGTTAAATACTGTTTCTGGTCATCCTGGTGTTTCTAATACCACAAATATTTTTTTTTCTTCAAATTTTACAAAGAAAACCCAGAACGCACGAACATCTGAGAAGTAACGGTTATGAAGACGGGCTCTAGTTTATTTTAATGGCGTTTCAACGTCACAAACTCTTGTTTCGCTCTATTGTAACTTTATCCCAACGTGTTGCCGGTTTGTAGATTAACCGAACTCTTAGCGTTCGAAGAAGATGATTAACCAAAGCGAATATTTATGTTCATTGACTGACGCTAGGGTTTGCGGTAGCCCAATGGTAAAGCTATCGCTTGATGTGCAGTCGGTCTGTGATCGATCCCCGTCGATGGGCCAAATTGGCTATTTCTCCATGACTGATATATCAAAGGCCGTGGTATGTGCCATCCTGTCTGTGGGATTGCACATATGAAATCTACTAATGTAAAAATGTTCCTCTCCTGGACGGAGTAGTCGGTATGGGTTGACACCTGCGGCCATGACAGGCGTGCGCTACACCAGCTTGCGCTGAACGTGCACGTTAAGCCCTATGACCTGACGTTAATGGAAACATGTATCGGGTTCCTCCCTAAGACTATACATCAGAATTACCAAATGTTTGACATCCAACAGCCGATGATTAATAAATCAATATGCTCAAGTGGTATCGTTAAACAAAAGAAACGTTAACTGTTCTTTGCTTTGAGTTTTTGCTCAAGTGGTGCCATTAAACAAAACAAACAGTCTTTAAGAAAAATAATAATTATATACTATCTACCAATCTTTATTAAAATTTACTGTTCTGGATTTTAGTCGACAGTTGAACATATTAGTTAATAAACGAAGGAAGGAAATGTTTTATTTAACGACGCACTCAACACATTTTATTTACGGTTATATGGCGTCAGTCATATGGTTAAGGACCACACAGCTATTGATGAAACCCGCTGTCGCCACTTCATGGGCTACTCTTTTTGATTAACAGCAAAGGATCTTTTATATGCACCATCCCACATACAGAATAGTACATACCACGGCCTTTGTTATGCCAGTTGTGGAGCACTGGCTGGAACGAGAATAATAGCTAATGACTTTAGTCCACTAATCTCCACTAGCTATGTACGATATGTGTGTTTTAAAGGTAGCAATATACCAAATAGAACTTTACTAATTACAAGTTTGTTTAATACCACCGTTAGCACTAACAGTTCTGCCGCTGTGACAGTAAATGTTTGTTTAGATTTGTTTTGTTTAACAACACAACTAGAGCACATTGATTTAGTAATCATCGGCTATTGGATGTTAAATATTTGGGTTTTGTTTTCGACATATAGCTGATTGTGGCTAGCGTCACAGCACTGAGTGTAGCTAGCATGACATAGCACTGGCTAGCGTGGTATAGCACTGAGTATAGCTAGCATGACATAGCACTGAGCGTAGCTACCATGACATAGCACTGAGTCTGGCTAGCGTGGCATAGCAGTGAATGTAGCTAGCATGACATAGCATTGAGTGTGACTAGCATGACATAGCACCGAGCGTGGCTAGCGTGACATAGCACTGAGTGTTGCTAGCATGACATAGCACTGAGTGTAGCTAGCGTGACACAGCACTGAGTGTACCTAGCATGATATAGCACTGAGCGTGGCTAGCGTGACATAGCACCGAGTGTGGCTAGCGTGACATAGCACTGAGTGTAGCTAGCGTGACATAGCACTGAGTGTAGCTAGCGTGACATAGCACTGCGTGTAGCTAGCATGACATAGCACTGAGCGTGGCTAGCGTGACATAGCACCGAGTGTGGCTAGCATGGCATAGCACTGAGTGTAGCTAGCGTGACATAGCACTGAGTGTAACTAGCAAGACATAGCACTGAGTGTGGCTAGCATAACATAGCATTGAGTGTGGCTAGCATGACATAGCACCGAGTGTGGCTAGCGTGACATAGCACTGAGTGTTGCTAGCGTGACATAGCACTGAGCGTAGCTAGCGTGACACAGCACTGAGTGTACCTAGCGTGACATAGCACTGAGCGTGGCTAGCGTGACATAGCACTGAGTGTGGCTAGCGTGGCATAGCACTGAGCGTAGCTAGCGTGACATAGCACTGAGTGTAGCTAGCGTGGCATAGCACTGAGTGTAGCTAGCATGACATAGCACTGAGTGTGGCTAGCGTGACATGGCACTGAGTGTAGCTAGCATGACATAGCACTGAGTGTAGCTAGTATGACATAGCACTGAGTGTGGCTAGCGTGACATGGCATTGAGTGTAGCTAGCGTGACATAGCACTGAGTGTGGCTAGCATGACATAGCACTGAGTGTAGCTAGCGTGACATAGCACTTAGTGTGGTTAGTATGACATAGCACTGAGTGTAGCTAGCATAACATAGCATTGAGTGTGGCTAACGTGACATAGCACTGAGTGTAGCTAGCATGACATAGCACTGAGTGTGGCTAGCATGACATAGCACGACATAGCATGACATAGTGTGGCTAGCATACTATGGAATTTATTCAAAGTTATTTATTTCTGAGTCGATAGTTTTCCGCAATACACGCAAAAATAGTATTATTTTTTGTTATTTCCAAAAAACGTTTACTTTTTTTTTCTTACGTCAAACGAAACTGAAATTATTTATTAAAAAATAATTTAAAAAACAACATTTTAGGAGGATGGGACGGACTATCAAGCTGTCACTGTTTCACAGACGCACGCGCGCGCACACACACACACACACACACACACACACACACGTGTGCGCATACAACCATGTGACATATGTAATGAATGAATGAATGGATGGATAAATGATGAATGAACTGATGAATGAACGAATAAACGAATGAATGAATGGATGGATGGATGGATGGATGGATGGATGGATGAATAAATGAATGAATGGACGGATGGGTGGGTGGATGGATGGGTGGATGGATGGATGGATGGATGGATGGATGGATGGATGAATGAATCAATGTTTAACGACACCCCAACACAAACACACACATCGGTCGGAAAATCGATGTGTATTGTGGTCCTGGGGGGTCGTTAAACATTGAAGATGAGATTTAAAATATAACAAAGAGCAAAATGTCACGGCGAATGTCATTATTTCGACCTGTACTGGACTTTTTATTTACGTTTTGTTAACCAGTAGAACAACAAGTGTAACTTCCTGGACAAGCACCGTTCATAGGTGGGTCGTAGTTAGTACAGTTAACGTCTGTATCGCATTTGCCACCTTGTTGAACGCAATCTGAAAAAAAGAGTTAAAAAACCCCGAAAAAAACAACACAATTAAAATCAGTAGAGAAACAAACGAGGGAAAATGGAATATTTAGTTTAACGACACCACAGCGCTTTTTAAATCATGCTTGTTTCGTGCTTAGAATATGACTATTTCGACTTCAGTAAGGAAGAAAATGTTCTCTTTAACGACGCACTCAACACATTTTATTTACGGTTATATGGCGTTAGACAACACAGATATTGAGGGAAGAAACTCGCTGTCGCCACTTCATGGGCTACCCTTTTCGATTAGCAACAAGGGATCTTTTATATGCACCATCCCATAGACAGGATAGCACATACCACGGCCTTTAATGTACCAGTCATGGTGCACTGGCTGTAGCGAAAAATAGCCCAATGGGCCCACTGACGAGGATTGATCCCAAACCGACCGGGCATCAATCGAACGCTTTACCACTGGGTTATGTCTGGACAAAATGTGCAAATTCGAATATATTTAAAGGTAGGAGAGTAATTTATCGTAGTTGTTCCGAATTTAGGTCGACGACATTCAATTGCCCCCCCCCCCCCCCTCTCTCTCTCTCTCTCTCTCTCTCTCTCTCTCTCTCTCTCTCTCTCTCTCTCTCTCTCTCTCTCTCTCTCTCTCTCTCTCTCTCTCTCTCTCTCTCTCTCTCTCTCTGTGTTATTAGACTTGAAAAAAACACACAAAAAAACCCCACCGTTATAAGAGTTAGCACATCGCGTGCATCCTAGTAGATTCCTTGCAGCTAATGGGGGAAAAATGTAGCGAGTTTCCTTTAAGACATTGTGTCAACAATTACCAAATGTTTGAACCTTTACAATAAAATAACAAAATATAACTTTTCAACCTTTACAAGTAAATAACGAAAAAGAACAAACACTGATATCTTTGACCTCTACAAGAAAACGACGAAATTCAACAAACATTTTGGTTACCTGGATATGTTATTGGCGCTTCAGTTGTGGTGGTTGTAGTGGTTGTAGTGGTAGTTGCTGAAAATGAAAACATTAGTCAACAATCATTGTGTCGCAGACTGTCAACATGCAAGGTCCCCGTTCCATGAAACGATCTTTAAAGGGAGAGTAAAATCAAACATGAGCCTTGTGTGTTGGAAAGACGAATACTCGGACCACCGACACATACTAACACTTTACCAAATGAAAAACGCGTAATAAAAAATTGTGATCATTCCTACTACCCTGCGCGTGCTGTAACCTCACCGTGGTGCATGGGTGTAACATTCTCCTTGAGAATGACCAGTACAGCACAAATTGAAATTTTGAGTAAAAGTTCTTTACACTGTGTTTTTATTTAAATCTGTTTATATTGATGTTGATCATCATTTGTTTGCATTACCATAGTTTGACACCCAATAGCCGATGTATTTTTCGTGCTGGGGTGTCGTTAAACATTCATTCATTCATTCATTCATTCATTCATTCATTCCTACTAACTGGGAGCAGCCATTTCCTTTCGTTTTTGTGGCGTCCGGTACTATAGCTTGGGACGAAGTGACGTCAGCTCTGACCAACTCCTGTATGCACAGTGTAAACAAACGCTCTAATTTATGACTAGGTGCTTCGCTTTCATCAATCTGAGTTGTAAAACAACATAAATGACTTGATAGTATATTCCCGCAAGGCTTAATGGGTAGGTGTAAACCACTTGCACCGACCAGTGATCCATAACTGGTTCAACAAAGGCCATGGTTTGTGCTATCCTGCCTGTGGGAAGCGCAAATAAAAGATCCCTTGCTGCCTGTCGAAAAAAGAGTAGCCTATGTGGCGACAGCGGGTTTCCTCTTAAAAACAGTGTCAAAATGACCATATGTTTGACGTCCAATAGCCGATGATAAGATAAAAAATCAATCTGCTCTAGTGGCGTCGTTAAATAAAACAAACTTTACTTTACTTTTGATAGTATATTCAACTGAATATATTTCAATTTGCATCAATAGAACGAAATGGAGTGATGATTATTGTTTGGGACTACGTAATTGGTCAGTTTTGTGATTTTAGATGGGAAAGTCTACTTAATCAAGGGTTATACGGAATGATTTACACTAACAAAGCAGGATGGCTGATAATGTCCATTATCATTTTAGGGCTGGCAGGTTATCCACAATACCCTTTGATCTTAATAAAACAGGCACGTATTGTGTGAAACATTTGGTAATATGAAGCGATCTTGGTGCTAAGATACCGGTCTCGGTGGTGTCGTGGTTAAGCCATCGAACATAAGGCTGGTGGGTACTGGGTTCGCAGCCCGGTACCGACTCCCACCCAGAGCGAGTTTTATCGACTCAGTGGGTAAGTGTAAGATTACTATATCCTGTTCTCTCTCACTAACCACTAACAACTAACCCACTGTCCTGGACAGACAGCCCAGATAACCGAAGTGTTAATTGGATATAAACACGAAAATAAGTTAAAGAAGGATACGAAGTGCTAGGATCACCTTAAGAACGCTTAATGGAACGGGGCCCTGAACTGGCTATGTCCAAACTTATGGTTGTCAATAAGAACAAAAAAACAACAACTATATTTTAACGTTTAAACACATTTTGACAAAATACTAAAAGAAAGAAAATTTATTAAAGAATCGAACAAAAGATTAAACAAATAAGAATAAAACCAAAACCAAATTATACAAGATATTGGATTACTTTTTGTAAAGATTGAACAAAACACTTCTGGTTATTTGTTCTCGTTGTCTTCTACCATAGTTGGTGATCATAAATGCACGCACGCACGTATGCACGTACGCACACGCGCACACACACTGGGAGCGAGACAAATATTTTATTACATGTGTGTGTGTGTGCGTGTCTGTGTGTGCGTGTCTGTGTGTGCGTGCCTGTGTGTGTGTGTGTGTGTGTGTGTGTGTGTGTGTGTATGACTGAGAGACAGAGACAGATTGGTATGTACGATGAGTTTATTCTGTATTAAACTTACTTGGTGACATGCAGTCGTTCAACTTGGTTTCCAAGCCCTTTATTTGTTCTTTCAAAATGCGCATTCTACAAAAAATATAAAATGAAAAAATACTTGGAATTGTACTTTGTTGCGTTACGATTTGTCGGTTTGCAACGGACGCAGATATAATGTATGGGAACCACAATTAAGGATGAAAATCTGGTTCAAATGCATTTATGTTTTCTGCGTTAGTAAAGGTTAAACGTTTGTTTTGTTTATTAACATCACTAGAGCACATTGATTAATTTATCATCGGCTATTCGATGTCAAACATTTGGTAATTCTAACTCGGTAGTCATCAGAGGAAACCCGCTACATTTTTTCCTAATGCAACAAGGGATCTTTTATATACACTTTCCCACAGACAGGAAAACACATATCACGGCCTTTGACGTGTTGCATCATTAGTTAAAACGAGAAAAAAACCCAATCAGTTAAATGGAACCACCGAGGTGTTTCGATCCTGCGACGCAAGCACCTTAAGCGAGCACTCAACCCACTGAGCTAAATCCCGTCCCGTGTTAATAAAGGAAGGTCAATTTGGAAAGACAATAGTGTCAATTTCAGAGGCGATTTGACCTGTTCTGGCATTGTTTTGAATCTTCTATGATTTTTGCGTTAGTAAAGTAGGCTATAGTCAATTTGGAAAGACAATAGTGTCAAGTTCAGACGCGATTTGACCTGTTCTGGCATTGTTTTCAACCTTTATGATTTTTGCGTTACTAAAGTAGGCTATAGTCAATTTGGAAAGACAATAGTGTCAATTTCAGAGGCGATTTGACCTGTTCTGGCATTGTTTTCAACCTTTATGATTTTTGCGTTACTAAAGTAGGCTATAGTCAATTTGGAAAGACAATAGTGTCAATTTCAGAGGCGATTTGACCTGTTCTGGCATGGTTTTCAACCTTTATGATTTTTGCGTTAGTAAGGTAGGCTATAGTCAATTTGGAAAGACAATAGTGTCAATTTCAGAGGCGATTTGACCTGTTCTGGCATGGTTTTCAACCTTTATGATTTTTGCGTTAGTAAAGTAGGCTATAGTCAATTTGGAAAGACAATAGTGGCAATTTCAGAGGCGATTTGACCTGTCCTGGCATTGTTTTCAACCTTTATGATTTTTGCGTTAGTAAAGTAGGCTATAGTCAATTTGGAAAGACAATAGTGTCAATTTCAGAGGCGATTTGACCTGTTCTGACATTGTTTTGAATGTTTATGATTTTTGCGTTAGTAAAGTAGGCTATAGTCAATTTGGAAAGACAATAGTGTCAATTTCAGAGGCGATTTGACCTGTTCTGTCATGGTTTTCAACCTTTATGATTTTTGCGTTAGTAAAGTAGGCTATAGTCAATTTGGAAAGACAATAGTGTCAATTTCAGAGGCGATTTGACCTGTTCTGACATTGTTTTGAATGTTTATGATTTTTGCGTTAGTAAAGTAGGCTATAGTCAATTTGGAAAGACAATAGTGTCAATTTCAGAGGCGATTTGACCTGTTCTGGCATTGTTTTGAATCTTCTATGTTTTTTGCGTTAGTAAAGTAGGCTATAGTCAATTTGGAAAGACAATAGTGTCAATTTCAGAGGCGATTTGACCTGTTCTGGCATTGTTTTCAACCTTTATGATTTTTGCGTTACTAAAGTAGGCTATAGTCAATTTGGAAAGACAATAGTGTCAATTTCAGAGGCGATTTGACCTGTTCTGGCATGGTTTTCAACCTTTATGATTTTTGCGTTAGTAAGGTAGGCTATAGTCAATTTGAAAAGACAATAGTGTCAATTTCAGAGGCGATTTGACCTGTTCTGGCATGGTTTTCAACCTTTATGATTTTTGCATTAGTAAGGTAGGCTATAGTCAATTTGGAAAGACAATAGTGTCAATTTCAGAGGCGATTTGACCTGTTCTGTCATGGTTTTCAACCTTTATGATTTTTGCGTTAGTAAAGTAGGCTATAGTCAATTATGAAAGACAATAGTGTCAATTTCAGAGGCGATTTGACCTGTTCTGACATTGTTTTGAATGTTTATGATTTTTGCGTTAGTAAAGTAGGCTATAGTCAATTTGGAAAGACAATAGTGTCAATTTCAGAGGCGATTTGACCTGTTCTGGCATTGTTTTGAATCTTCTATGATTTTTGCGTTAGTAAAGTAGGCTATAGTCAATTTGGAAAGACAATAGTGTCAATTTCAGACGCGATTTGACCTGTTCTGGCATTGTTTTCAACCTTTATGATTTTTGCGTTACTAAAGTAGGCTATAGTCAATTTGGAAAGACAATAGTGTCAATTTCAGAGGCGATTTGACCTGTTCTGGCATGGTTTTCAACCTTTATGATTTTTGCGTTAGTAAGGTAGGCTATAGTCAATTTGGAAAGACAATAGTGTCAATTTCAGAGGCGATTTGACCTGTTCTGGCATGGTTTTCAACCTTTATGATTTTTGCGTTAGTAAAGTAGGCTATAGTCAATTTGGAAAGACAATAGTGGCAATTTCAGAGGCGATTTGACCTGTCCAGGCATTGTTTTCAACCTTTATGATTTTTGCGTTAGTAAAGTAGGCTATAGTCAATTTGGAAAGACAATAGTGTCAATTTCAGAGGCGATTTGACCTGTTCTGACATTGTTTTGAATGTTTATGATTTTTTGCGTTAGTAAAGTAGGCTATAGTCAATTTGGAAAGACAATAGTGTCAATTTCAGAGGCGATTTGACCTGTTCTGTCATGGTTTTCAACCTTTATGATTTTTGCGTTAGTAAAGTAGGCTATAGTCAATTTGGAAAGACAATAGTGTCAATTTCAGAGGCGATTTGACCTGTTCTGTCATGGTTTTCAACCTTTATGATTTTTGCGTTAGTAAAGTAGGCTATAGTCAATTTGGAAAGACAATAGTGTCAATTTCAGAGGCGATTTGACCTGTTCTGACATTGTTTTGAATGTTTATGATTTTTGCGTTAGTAAAGTAGGCTATAGTCAATTTGGAAAGACAATAGTGTCAATTTCAGAGGCGATTTGACCTGTTCTGTCATGGTTTTCAACCTTTATGATTTTTGCGTTAGTAAAGTAGGCTATAGTCAATTTGGAAAGACAATAGTGTCAATTTCAGAGGCGATTTGACCTGTTCTGGCATTGTTTTCAACCTTTATGATTTTTGCGTTAGTAAGGTAGGCTATAGTCAATTTGGAAAGACAATAGTGTCAATTTCAGAGGCGATTTGACCTGTTCTGACATTGTTTTGAATCTTTATGATTTCTGCGTTAGTAAAGTAGACTATAGTCAATTTGGAAAGACAATAGTGTCAATTTCAGAGGCGATTTGACCTGTTCTGGCATTGTTTTCAACCTTTATGATTTTTGCGTTAGTAAGGTAGGCTATAGTAAATTTGGAAAGACAATAGTGTCAATTTCAGAGGCGATTTGACCTGTTCTGACATTGTTTTGAATGTTTATGATTTTTGCGTTAGTAAAGTAGGCTATAGTCAATTTGGAAAGACAATAGTGTCGATTTCAGAGGCGATTTGACCTGTTTTGGCATTGTTTTCAACTTTTATGATTTTTGCGTTAGTAAAGTAGGCTATAGTCAATTTGGAAAGGCAATAGTATAGGTCTGAGACCCGATTTTCTTATTCTGGTACGGTTTTCAACCTGTATATTTTCTGCCTTAGTAAATTATGGTCAATTTGAAAGACAATAATGTAGATTTGAGACGTGGTTTTACCTGTTATGGCAGTGCCTCCAGCCATGATGGTGCCTCCAGCCATGATGATGGTGCCTCCAGCCACGATGGCGCCACCAACCTCGGTGAGCTTCGGAGCAAACGATGAAAACGCACAGGAATACGACAAAAATCAACGACAGCTTCATCTTCGTGAGTGAGCAGCTAATGTCGGAGTACGTCAAACGGCGTTACTCTCTCTATTAAATAAACCATCGCATACGCAGTAATTGTTACGCACGATGGGAAACACCAATGGGTTCCAACTTCGTTTACGATGATAGATAGCAACAGTTGTGACGAATCCGATGACTCGATACAACTCTTTCATTACGTCAGCGACTTTCTGTGCAGAGTACTATACAATTGTTAAAGGGACATACCCTAGTTTTAATCCGTGAAAATTAACACTAAGTTTAGTTAATCTATAAACCTGTAACACATTTGGATAAAATTTACAATTGAGTGAAACAGGAGTCTGTGACTGA